>NC_142929.1:191354843-191357343 GCF_046866305.1 Octopus bimaculoides | reverse complement strand
GGTAGCCGACTGCTTATTGTGATCATTCGTCTTTTGATTTCCTGTAGCTTTGCTCTCTTTTACAAACCCAGTGAACATACATATATTTCCGATTTCAAAGAAATTTGAACAATAGATATAAGACCCAAGTTAAAAAGATTCCCAACAATTCAACTTCTCTGGTTGACTTTAAGACCCCCCCCCCCCCAATAGGGGCCTTAACTCCCATATTAAAAACACAATCTTTATATATGCATAAATATTCTCAGAATTGTTTAAAATAAATAAATAGACATAATATAATGTCTAACAGTTGATGCATGCTATCTCTGGATCCCCTCCATTTTACTTCTTGTCATATATATATATATATATATATATATATATATATATATATATATATATATATATATATATATACGACGGGCTTCTTTCAGTTTCCGTCTACCAAATCCACTCACAAGGTCTTAGTCGGCCAGAGGCTATAGTAGAAGACACTTGCCCAAGGTGCCACCCAAATCATGTATTTGGGAAGCAACCTTCTTACCACACAGCTATTTCTGTACACACAAACAGACAGACAGACAGACAGACAAACAGACAGGCAGGCAGGCAGGCAGGCAGGCAAGCAGACAGACAGACAGACAGACAGACAGACAGACAGACAGATAGATAGATAGATAGATAGATAGATAGATAGATAGATAGATAGATAGACACACACACATACATTACCTACTCGTGATGCTAACGTCTGCTCTGTATCGGGAAACACGAGATCTTTAGTTCAACAGCGGAAGACGAAGTGAAAAATTTTCGAAGCCCGTTCCTCTCGTTTAATTCACATAGACATACAGTCATAGCACCTACTACCTGTCAAGGCGTTGTGCACTCTCAGTGGTATCCTCATGAGAGGAACTAAGATGGCACTGTCTTGGCTGATGTACATCTATGGACTATATGTATAAATATATATATTCTTTTATTCTTTTACTTGTTTCTGCGACCATGCTGGAGCACCGCCTTTAGTCGATCAAATCGACCCCAGGACTTATTCTTTGTAAACCTAGTACTTATTCTCTCGGTCTCATTAGCCGAACCGCTAAGTTACGGGGTCATAAACACACCAGCATCAGTTGTCAAGCAATGCTAGGGGGACAAACACAGACATACAAACATACACACACACACACCCATATATATATACACATATATACGACGGGCTTCTTTCAGTTTCCGTCTACCAAATCCACTCACAAAGCTTTGGTCGACCCGAGGCTATAGTAGAAGACACTTGCCCAAGGTGCCATGCAGTGGGACTGAACCCGTAACCATGTGGTTGGTAAGCAAGCTACTTACCACAAAAAATGGGACAAGAGCGCAAAACATCCAAACAGTTAGATGATACAAAAATGGGACAAGAAAAAACAAGGACAGGTGATTCGGAGTTTTCTTTCCTCGGTCGAGTTCCAGATAATCTTTGCAATGCGTGTATATATATGCACATTTATGTACACATACACAATATACATAAATATATATACCCTTATTCCTCTCGACCGCTCTTTGTCCGTCTTCATACTTATTTGTATATAACTATATATGTGGATATATGTGAATATATATATGTGTGTATGTGTATATATGTTAATCTAAATTCACACTCTCTAACATTTCATGCCCTGTATGTACATATCTCAATGCGCGCGCAAACCTGTGAGGTGTGTGTGTGTGTGTGTGTGTGTGTGTGTGTGTTTGTAATAGTAAAATTTATTTTCTAGCACTTAGCCGGTGCCGTGTATAAAACAACACGTGCAGCAAAAAAGGATCCACCCTCCTTTAAGGTGTTCAAATATGTATACCCGGCTGGTGTTACGTACCTGCCTGCAAGCCGGCCCTACCTATCTACCTATCACTTGCCTCAACCGAGCAGCCGACACAGCGACAGAACGCCCACCTGTCAGACTGTCTGTCCGTCAGTCTGACTGCATTTCTTAAGTGCCGGCCACTGTTTTCAGGTATACCTGGCGGATTACCAGTGGATTATGTATTGAACAGGAGGAACTCCAGAAAATTGAGTGCGGTTTCGCACCCCATATGGAAAAAGTGATAGGACTACAACCCTGACCTTCGGTGCAGACCAGATGAGGACAAAACACACATCCCTATCACTATACACCACAAATGCAGTCCATATATATATATATATATATATATATATATATATATATATAATATCAAAATAAGCAACAAGGATATCCAAAGTTAATGCAATACTAATCGTATTGCATTAACTTTGGATATCCTTGTTGCTTATTTTGATTTTAATCACCTTATTTTGAAATTATATGGATAATACCATACTTAATTCTGGTGCCTAAACTTAAGAACCATATTCACCTGGAATCTATATATATATATATATAAACCATATATAAACTAAGGAAACCATATATATGTACATATAAATAGATATAAATTTATATATATATGTAGAGCATTTCCCAAACGACCTCAACAT
>NC_142929.1:191327343-191344843 GCF_046866305.1 Octopus bimaculoides | reverse complement strand
ACATCACGGCAGGGGACACAAAGAAGAGCCGCTCCGGCCAACTCACTGCTTCACCAGAAACGGTGCAGTAAAGAGATCCAAGCATACTGAAATGCGGTGCTCCAGCACGGTCTCGCTCTCTGGCTGAAACCAGTAAAAGATAAAAGATAAGTCCAATCAGAGTTGAAACAAAGGAAAGGACGAACAGATATTCTTTTTTAGGGCAAGTATGAAAAGGTGCAACATTACCTCTTGCTTATCATGCATGCTAATCAAGGCAGTGGGGTGAGAGACAATTGGCATTTGCCTCCAGGCGCAGCACATCTTTCGTATGACACCGATTTCAATAATAGGATAAAAATATCGAAATGGCCATTTGTGTGTATTTTGTGTGTCTGAGTGTTCCGTATTGTGTATGTATAGAATTGATCCGCTCTCAGTTGCCATTTGATATCCTCTACAAGCAGAGATCGTTTTGATAAATCAAGAATTTATTTTGTATGGTATTTGATAGACCCGTATTTGACTATGTTCAAATATACGCGCGCACACACACATATGTATTATTATTATTATTATTATTATTATTATTATTATTATTATAGACGTCTCACAGTATCCAATATTCGTGATGTTGCTGATTGAAGATATTGTCTCTACCGGGGTTTTGTACTGTCTTATCAAGTCACAGCAAGGACCTCAGACAGACAGTAGTTTACGGTATATGCGTGCAATTCCAAGTAATGCCGACCTTTGCAATACATCTAAATTGTAGGGTATCTCTAAGGTTTTCAGATGTTTTTTGCAGATTGGGTGGTATTGAACCCAGTGCTTCGATGACAATAGGGATAACCTTTGTGTTCGACTCTGCCACATCTTAGCGATCTCAGTTCTCAACTCACCACATTTATCAATCTTTTCTCTTTCTTTCATGATGATATGTTGATCTCCTGGTACTGTCACTTCGATTATTAGGCACTTTTGTTTGTCCCTCCTAAAGGTTACTATATCTGGCCTTCGGTGCTCTAATACCTTGTCTGTCTGGAAGTCAAAGTCCCAGAGGAATTTTTGTCTCTCCCTTTTCGTCCATTACCTTTTCCGGTGTATGTTGGTACCAAGCACTGGTTACCTCATATCCATACTTCTGGCATAGTAACCAGTGAAGGTTTTTGGGCTACCTTGTCGCAAACACTACCTTGACATTCACAAACACTAACAATGTGAGTCACGCTTTCGACCCTCTTCCCACACATTCTGCAGAGGTTTGTTGCACTTGTGTGGTATATATCTCTTTTCACTGAGTTGGTATTCAATGCCTGATCCTGGGCAGCGATGATTAGTCTTTCAGTATTCTTTTTTAGGTCACCCTTGCTGAGCCACCTCCATGATGCTTTCTGGTCTTTTAAGTCGTTAGTTTCATGGCGGAACTGACCATATGAACGGAATTCCTTAGCACTCACATAATAATAATAATAATAATAATAATAATAATAATAATAATAATAATAATAATAATAATAATAAATGTGGAATCTAAAGACGAAAACAATACCTATTGTCATAGGTACCCTGGGAATGACAGCGAAACGGGCTGATTACTACCTAGATCAGATACCAGGAAACCCCAAAATGGCTGAAATTCAAAAGATAGTGCTCATTGGAACTGCCCATATCCTACGTAAAATACTGTCTATGTGATCTCAAATTTTAAAACAAACACATAATTTTCTTATGGTTTCTTAAACATTCACTTGAACAAAACTGTACAAATCCAAATATATGGTACCCTAGGCATAACACCTACATGAACTTCTAACTTGTTGTCTCTTGAGGTCTCTGGGTGGGACTTGGATGCAACTTGTACAAATGCAAAACAAAAGTCAAACATAAAATAATAATAATAATAATAATAATAATAATAATAATAATAATAATAATAATAATAATAATAATAATAATAATAATAATAATAATAATAAAGAGTTGAAAGGTTAACAATAAAGCACTATACAAGAAATTGAAAACGAATGAAACTGAAAATAGGTGGACAAAGAAATGGATGGTCAGTTTCATAGGGATGTTGAAGAATAGACAGAAAAAAGATGGCTGTGGATGACTAAAAGTGATTTAAAACCGGAAACGGAGGCTCTAATCTGTGCTGCCCAAGAGCAAGCACTAAGAACAAACTACATAAAATACAGAATAGACAACACATCAGAAAGTGATAAGTGCAGAATCTGTGGACAGAACGGTGAAACCGAATGGCATATTACCAGCCAATGTACGCCACTGGCCCAGAAGGAATATAAGAGACGCCACGACAATATAGCCAGGCTTGTCCATTGGACACTTTGCAATAAGTATGGACTTGACAGAGCGAAAAATTGGTATGACCACAAACCCGAAGGCATCCTCGAAAATGATAATGCAAAGATCCTGTGGGATTTTATGATTCAGTGCGACCATGAGATAGAGAATAGGAAGCCAGACATAGTCTTAATTGAGAAAGAAAATAAACTATGCTGGATCATAGACATAGCATGCCCAGCTGACAAGGTATGCGATAAGGAAGAAAGAAAAGTTGAGAGATATGACAGGTTAGCTTGAGAAGTTAAGCAGTTGTGGTCGATGAAAAAGGTAGCAGTAGTACCAATAATTGTCGGAGCCCTGGGAACAGTGAGCAAAAATCTCGAGAAGAATGTGGAACAAATAGGAGCTGCAATAAGGGTGGAGCACTTGCAGAAAACAGCACTGCTTGGAACCGCTCGAATACTCCGGAAGGTGCTCGAAAGATAATATAGTGGTACCCTTGATTTCGACTGACGGTGAAACAATTGTCAACTGATGTAATAAAATAATTTGGCCACTTCACGCTCATTGTTAATGTGTGTGTGTGTGTGTGTGTGTGTGCATGCATGACTGCATACGTACATATATATATATATATATATATATATATATATATATATACACACACACGTTCTTAAAAGTGTGCACAAAATACACATACGCACATACACACATTTATACGTACAACTATACATACGCACATAAATACACACATGCATGCATACATACATACATACATACATACATACATACATACATACATACATGCAAGCATACATAAATACGTACACACATCCGATGATATATAAATATGTAGACGTGCTGCACTAAGGTTTTTGTGCGGTCAATATCGAATACTTAAGCTAAGCGTTACATTAAATTATGGGATGTTCTCTGGGGCACGTAGACAAACTGATGGTGAGATCTGGGTTTGATGGAATGGTTGTTTATAGAGATGCAAGGATATTGTGGGGTTTGATGGCGTAACTGGGCTGTGGGATGGATGAAGATAGATAAATAGATAGATAGATATGTGTGCATGTGTGTGTGTATAGATATAGATATACACACATGCAATATATATATATATATATATATATATATATATATATATATATATATATATATATATATATATATATATATATATATATATATATATATACATATATATATATACATATATATACATATATATACACTGCATGTTGATAGAGAGATAGAGAGAGAGAGATGGAGAGTGAGAGAAAGAGTGAGTGACACAGAGATAGACTGACAAATAGAGATATAGATTGATCTAGATACTTAGACAGACAGACAGACAGACAGACAGACAGACAGACAGACAGATAGATAGACAGATAAATAGATACATACATACATACATACATACATACATACATACATACATACATACATACGTACGTACGTACATATACATAATAGATAGGCAGAGATAATGCAGATAGAAATAGTAATATTTAGAACGAGATAATGGTGTCTGAGAGAGAGATAGTGGCTGTGCACCCAGAAACTGCGGAGTCCTCGTCATTCGTCGAACGACAGGAGAATCCAATATGTTTAAATATATATATATATATATATATATATATATATATATATATATATATATATATATATATATATATATATATATATATATATATATATAATATATTATATTATATTATATTATATATATATTTAAATATGCATACATAGGATATAAATGTTGTCGGGTTGATTTCTCTCGTGACCTTTTTTGCATCGTATCAAAAGACATAAAAAGTGAAAGGAATTCCAAAGAGAGTTAACAAAGGGGGGGGGGGGCGCAGGAAGATTGCACATAGTAGACTTGGTGACAGACAATGAGTAAAAGTACGACATACCCCCTGAGAGAGAAAGAAATCATGGAGATAGGGCAGGGAGGCGACAGGCAGTAAATGAGAGAGTTCAAATGGAAGGAGTTATGCAATATGTAATGTTATTTTCACTTTTATTTTCAGGTAATAAACTTTTTTTTTCGTTATTTTATCATCTTGTATAAGAACCAAGAGATTTGACAAAAGATACATTGTAATTCTTGTGTGTAAGTAATATTTCCTGGAATTGCTTGTTGTGGCAAAAGTATACTTCCGACGTTACCCTACACACATGACGTGTAACACTCTAATGTGTGCGTGTGTGTTTGTGTGTGTGTGTGTACATGTGTCTACACAAACACACATTCATTTAAATATATGTGCGCTTGTGAATACTTTTTAATTATTAAATCTGAATGTAAAATAAAAAACAGACCCCACTTTTTTTTCTATTGGGAGTATATGGATTTATTTTATTGGTGTCCGCCCCTTAAAACATGAAATGTAGTGTCGACTTCGCTACGATTCGAACACGCACACATAAGAGACAATTCATTTCGCGTACATGACTGTGAAAGCGAGGACGAAACAGAAGCCAACGAGCGCCACCTATGGAAATATTTGGTGGCAGACAGCGTTGTCATGAGCGCAACGTTAAATAAATATACATAACTATAGACGTCCCTAAATGGTATCAGTGACCCCTTTTGTAGAATATGTGTAAGGGGTATAGATAACAGGCGCTCCTTGAAACAAGATTTTTTTTTTAATCAGAGTCACACGTCCGGCAGCCGTCTTCTATAAAGGGCTAAGTATACCGAGGAGTATAAATACAATAGGCTGGACAATACAATATAAGATTGTTTGGTTGGTTTGGTTTTGTATTAAACAGTGGAAGTGTGTGTGTTTTGTATTTAGTGGTGATTAAAAGAAATGTGCGACTTCGGTAGCCCAAGTGTATTACACATACATACATATGTATGCACACATATACACACACACACATACATACACACACACACACACACACGAATATACGCATATACGTATATACACTTATAAACACAACGTAAATATCTGTCGTACACGACTGTACCCAAATAAGTGTACACGTATATATTTATATATGCATGTGTGTGTGTACACATACGTACATGTATGTATATATATATAAACGTGTATATATACATTCATAATTAGATATATGTGAGTGTGGATGGACTGATCAATGGATGTGTATATACGTATATAACATAGACACAACCACCTGCATGTTTACACACACACACACACACACACACACATATATATATATATATATATATATATATACAGAGAGAGAGGAAGAGGGGAGAGAGAGAGAGAGAGAGAGAGAAATATATGCCGCAGATAGATAGATAGATAGATAGATAGATAAAGAGATGGGTGTGTGTGTGTGTGTGTGTGTGCGCGCGCGCGATTATATATTCTCTTGTATTATGTCCAGTGCCTTAACTGCAAATATTCAATTAAAGAATTACAGACCTGACAATAAATTCCGGGGGACAATGTGATCAAACAAACACTCGGAGGCGGTACCCCAGCATGGCCATAGCACCCACCCACCCACCCTCACACACACACACAAACACAAACACACACATACACACAGTATGCTTATATATATATAAAACATTGTTGATTCGGGGTAGCGTTTCACACATTGAAAAGAATTACAAATGGCGTAAATCTGTGAAGATCGTCTCCAGTCACACACACCTCACTGCGCAGGTGGCTGGTTTATTGGGAGGGGGGAGAGAGAGAGGGGAGAGAAAGAGTGAGAGAGAGAGGGGGAGGGGGAGGGGAGAGAGAGACGACCAGTGACAAGAAGACGGGCAGAGGCACGTATATATATATGTATATATATATATGTACTCTTTCTTTGATTCTTGTATTCTTTTATTCGTTTCAGTTATTTGACTGCGGCCATGCTGGAGCACCGTCTTTAGTCGAACAGATCGACCCCCATGACTTACTCTTTGTAAGCCTAGTACTTATTCTATCGGTTCTTTTGCCGAACCGCTATGTTACGCGGACGTTGACAGGTCTCCATCGGTTGTCAAGTGATGGTGGGCGGGGGACAAACACTGACACACAAACACACATACATATATATATATATGTATGTGTGTATATATATATATATATATATATATATATATATATATATATATATATATATATATATATATATATATACGTGTCTATGTCTGTGTTTTGCTGATGAAGGAAAAGTTACCTAAAATATTCCAGAAATTGATCAATCCCAAAATAACTTAATTATTTTATGAAGATTACTCAGTCTACTCTCCCGCTCTCAACTTGTGTCTGTACGCGGAGTAACTATTTAATGTAGTGGGAC
Source organism: Octopus bimaculoides (assembly GCF_046866305.1). Taxonomy (NCBI): domain Eukaryota; kingdom Metazoa; phylum Mollusca; class Cephalopoda; order Octopoda; family Octopodidae; genus Octopus; species Octopus bimaculoides. The sequence goes on along the minus strand of NC_142929.1, from coordinate 191,338,252 downwards.
GAATTCGGTGTCTTCTTATAGGCATAAAGGCATATAGGCATAATGGCTTATCTGCCCTTAAGTATAATTGTAACTTATACAATTATATATCTCTATATATGTATTTTATCTAAAAGGTTTTTATATGCTGGCCACTGATAAAATTCATTAATCTTAATAACGTTATCCTATAATTATGTTTATATATATATATATCGGTTGTTAAGCGATGTTTGTGTATGTGTATAGTAACGGAAGGGGAAGAATTTCGATTATCCCCACGAATATGAATTTGTGCTGCAAGATTCTTGATGTGAAACCGTGTGTGGAAACAGATATTGCTGCATTTCCGGATGGTCATTTTTTTTTTTTTTGCCAAAAAACACCCGCACTCTATATTCGTTCTTCACTCGTTTATAATAGTTCTTATTGTAACTGAGATCCATTCTCTGGAAATCTTTCGTCATATATCTGTGACCGCTTCAGCGACACCTACCGCCTTCGTGTATGCTCCTGATCCTGGACTAAGCGGAGCAAGAGCACACACGAGGATAGAAAGCGTCACTAAAGAGGTCACAGATGTGTGACGAAAGATTTCCGGACGAAGGACATGAGTTAAAATAAGAACAGTAATAAACGAGTGAAGGACGAATATATAGTGCGTGTGTTTATTTGGCAAAAAAAATGACCATCCCGAAATACAACATATATATATATATATATATATATATATATATATATATATATATACGTATATATATATATGCATATGTGGGCACAGGACGTCATGAAACGTGAACAACAAAAACGTACGAAGCACGAGTACTTGGAACATGAATTATTCTTTCGAACAACGAAAGACGCAAATGGAAAACAAAACAAACATATATATATATATCTATATATATATATATATCTATATATATATATATATATATATATATATATATATATATATATATATATATATATATATATATATATATATATATATATATATATATATATATATACATATATATATATATATATATGTATATAAACTGCTCTTCAAAACTATGAAGCCAGCGCACTGTCTGTTTTTCTTTTTCTAACTACACAATCCAAATTCATGAAACTCACCTCTAGACAGGAAATGAAATAGAAGAAGGCATTGTAATATTCAAATTTATTGAAATCCAGAAATAAATTAAATAAATTAGATAATAAAAAAAACTTACACAGTCAGAAACCCCGTCTGTTCAAAACTATAACGTCAGGTTGAATAATGTTGCAAAATTCATGCAAAACAGGGAAATTATGATATGTTTTAATGATATTTTTATACTATGCATCAACAATAGTGTGTTTGACCACGGTCTTTCTGGATTACTTCAAAGACACGTGATATCAGGCTTCCAATCAAATTCTGAAGCAGATCAAGTGGAAGATCTTCCCGAGATTTCTTTGTTGCTGTTTCAAGTTCGTCAACAGATGACTACTGCTCGCCTTCGCTGTACATAACATTCATGAGATAATCCCCAGGCGTTCTCTATAGGATTAAGGTCGGACTTCTTGCTGATTTCAACCCCTATTGCATGCTCTTTGAGTAGGAGCATTGTCCTGTTGAATTATGAAGTTCTTGCCATGGAGTCTTCTTCCTTCTTCGTCAATCTGAGCGCCATCCAACATGTTGATGTATCGTGCAGCATTGAAACAGCCATCTATAACAACACGTGGCAGCTCCCCATTGGCAGATATTGTCCATTGGCTTTCTACTTCGTCGAATCTTCCCGGCAATTTTCCGGTTATTCATTCCTTCCACTTTCAGTGAAAGAATCTTCTCTTTTTCATTTTCAGTAAACTGTAGTCTCCACCTCCACTTCGAACTTTTCTTGGACGATTCTACCTGGATTCTCTACCTGGACTTTCTTCTACTCTCCTACACCTGGACTCCTACACTTCGGCTGCACCTCTCCCACCCATGGATTACACTGGAATCTTCCTTTGATGAGAAATCGTTCCAATACACCACGACGTTTGAACCTTTTGAACTTTTCTAAACTTTTTTGTATTTCTGTTTTCCTTTATGTCGAAGACCGTAGGCTCGAAACATAAAAGACTTTCTCACTTCCCGAGCGTTAAACTAATACAACTGTTTGTTGTTTACACACCCGTCTTCGACTTTTTTTTTTATTGTAAATTCTCACTATATATATATATATATATATATATATATATATATATATATATATATACACACAAACACACATATATATGTATGTACATATGTATATATATATATGTGTGTATATATATGTTTATATAGCCGTGTATATACATACATACGTACATATAATCAGGCGGTATGAGAGGTGGTTCCGTTATTTATTATTTCCATATGGTTAGGAGGTGAGCTGGCAGAACCGTTGGCACACTAGACGAAATGCTTAGCGGTATTTCGCCTGTTGCTACGTTTTGAGTTCAAACTCCGCCGAGGTCGACTTTACCTTTCATCCTTTTGGGGTCGATAAATTAAGTACCAGTTACGCACTGGGTTCGATATAATCGACTAGCCCCCTTCCCCTGTGGCTAGAGTAGAAATAATGATTTCATATGATTACAGCCTTTCTAAGATTTCTAAATGTAGTGTTATGAATTTTAGCATTACAAATTAATACATACATTTTTACATCGATATCCGTATTTAGCTTTAATATCAAAGTTGATAATACTGCATGAGTATATTATGAAACGGCTGGAATCACATGGAAATCATACGAAAATAACAGATCTGTGATTTACCTCTTGTACCCAGTGGCGAACTGGCCAGGTTGCCAGCTTGCCCGATGCAAGTGGGCCCCTGCGCCATTAGAATCCATATATGGGGGCCCATGTTAGTATTTAAGGGATCCATCTCCTCAAGTTTGAGAATTTTTTATTCACTCCAGGAAGAATGTATTAATTATTTCAGCCTAGCTGAAGGGACGAGATTAAGTACTATCCTTTAAAAAAAGAAATGTAAATACTTGGCTGGATTTGGTCGGCTAAACCCATCAAGACAGTGCTTTAGCTTGGCCGCAGTCCAGGGATAAAAGTATGACGGTCTATTAAGTAAATCATTCTAAGCTGTTAGCTCAGTAAGATATTTTTCGTTGTATATAAGTACACTTGCTTTATCCCTATGTTCGTTCTGTTCCGTTAATATTCAACCCCTCGTGACTGACTGCTATTTTCTTGTAAGTCTTCATAGGAAATTGTCGCTTTCTACACCGGCTGCAGGAATGAGTAGTTATAGAAACATCGAGATGTCCCAATATGTTACTCCATATATTTTTGTATGGTGTATTCATTTTCTCTGCGTATCAGTTTTATACAGACGTTGTTCATAGCCCTGTTTAATGTTTAATTAATTGTTGAGAGTATTCGTAACTAACAAATGTCCTGATAGACGAAACATGTGTGTGTGGTATGTGTGTGGAATGTGTGTGGGAGGTGCGTTTGTATTTCCGTTGAATCAAGACTGACTTAACTACCACCACCATCACCACTATTATCATCAACAGTAGTATTACTAGCATCACTACTACTACCACCACCACCACCACCACCATATCACCACTATTATCCACACCATCACTACGACAACCACTACTACTACCACTATCATCACTACTACAATTACCACTGGTATCGCTACAATGACTGACCTACCATTGCTACCATCCTCTCACTACCCCCATCATTACCCTTCTCTGATCGTCACCATCATCATCACCATCTTCCTCATTATTATCATCTTCACCATCATCACCACCACCACCATCATCATCATCATCATCATCATCGTCACTACCAACCATCAGCAAGCACCACCCCATTACCACCACCGCCACCTACCGCCATATAACCCTACCCACCAGCACTACCCCCATCACTACCCACTACATCTCACCCCACCTCTCAGCCCCCCCCCCCACACACACACCCTTTTCATACCCGCAACACAGTAACCCTCCACCCCAGATCGTCGACAACGAAATTGAAATTCCTGACTCTTTACGTGATAATCGACGCCGATTGGAAGGACGGCTGGCGAAATGCATGCCGGTCTAGCACAGCTTCGTCACGTCACAGAGGGGAACCCATGATGAGGAAATAAATAAATAGACAAACAAATAAAAGTGTGCCGCTGAGTTGGGGCGGCGCCGTTTAGAGATTGGGTCAGCCATGATGCTTATCGGAGTGACGTGAGAGGAGTGAGGGTGACACGTTTTTTTTTAAATACCCCTATTACAGAAAATATATGGAGAAGGTGTTCGTGTTAGTACGTGTGTGTGTGTGTGTGTCTGTGTGTGCGTGTGTGTTTGCGTTTGCAAGTGTCTTTGTATGTATGTATGTTTGCTTATGTGTGTTTGTACGTGTGTGTGTGTGTGTGTGTGTACATGTATTTGTTTGTGTGCGTGTGTGCATGTGTGTGTGTTATTATTTGTTTGTGTGTGCGTGTGTGTGTGCGTGTGTGTGCGTGTGTGCATGTTTGTGTGTGTGTGTTATTATTTGTTTGTGCGTGCGTGTGTATTTGTTTGTGTGCGCGTGTGTGCCTGTGTGCACGTTTGCGTATGTATGCGTGTGCACGCGCACTCTCGTGCGTGTGTGTGTGTGTGTGTGTGTGTGTGTAATGAGGACTTACCGCTCCATCTCCTCCGCCTACAATTTCTGGGATGGTCATGGGGCTTAAAGTCCTCCAGCACCAACACCGCCCCCCCCCCCCCCCGGACAGAGTCCTGTGGATATCATCCAACCATTTAGTTTTTGGTCTACACCCGTTGGCTCAGCTTCAACAAGCCATCATGTGATTCTTTTTCTGTGACATTCTAATCACGTGTCCGTTGTGCCGGAATGGTGACCACCCAATGCGAAAAAAGCGACGGCTCGGTTTGGACAGATTTCCTGGTATCCGGACTGTCTTTTGTCTTCCATCTTTTACTTGTTTCAGGCATTAGACGTAAACACACCACCATCGGTTGTAAAGCACTTATGGGGGACAAAGACACGCAAAAACACACATACATGCATACATATATACATACATACACACTCACACACACATGTATATGGCGGGGGAGGCGTATGCCTCAATGGTTAGAGCGTCGAGTTCACAACCATGATGCAGTGAGTTCTATTCCCGGACTGCGTATTGTGCGTGTTGTGTTCTTGAGCAAGACACTTTATTTCACGTTGCTCCAGTTCACTCAGCTGCAGAAATGAGTTGCGACATCATTGGTGCCAAGCTGTATCGGCCCCTTTGCCTTTCCCTTGGATAACATCAGTGGCGTGGAGAGGGGAGGCTGGTATACATGGGCGACTGCTGGCCTTCCATAAACAACCTTGCCTAGACTTGTGCTTCGCAGGTGAACTGTCTAGGTGCAATCCCAATTTCATTCATGACAAAAGAGAGTCAGAATTTTACGGGGCAGGGATATATGCTCTCATTCGAAGGTGGAACATTGCCATTGAGAGAAACGGTGACTATGTTGAGAAGTAGCAATGTGATCCACAGAAGACCAGCTTCATTTTGATGTATGATACATGTTCCTGTGTTGGTAATTATACCTGTCCTAAACAAAATGCCATTACTTTCTGACTCACCCTCGTATAACAAACAGCCTTTGATCCTCAGAACTGGTTGGCCTTATGCTACCTTCCACTCAGGTATCTTCCACCCATTTGTCTCTCCTGCTCCAATCACCCTTGCTGTATCCAACTGTTCCCTCTCCCTTCGAACCCTTCACTAATACCTATACCCAGTCTTTCCTCCCCGGAACCTCATCCCTCTTGAATTTCCTCCCTGCTCATGTCTTTACCATAAGTATTGACTTACAAGTGGAACATTTATATCATCAATCATACCAGATTGGGAGGGCCTGCAATACCATTAGGTATTCTCCCTTCCTTCAGCTCCAGTAAAAAAAAAACTCTTGTCGATCGTGAAGACCTATAATCGAACATCTTCCAACCGTGACAATCGCATTTTACTTTCTGTGACTATATTATGTAATACATGTGTATCCTTCCATTTTATAAACGTTAGGTGTGTGATTAGAGGGAGATTTGGCTATTATTTTTAGCATGTGAACTGACCGAATAGTGACATCCCTCGTTACGTTTGAGGGGTTTATGTTTTTAGGAGACAGGGATGTTGTAGAATTCATTCATTTCCCAAAGGTGTTGAGTGAAATGGTTCCAACTAGAAACAAAAACCTCGTCACGAATTCAGCTTGCCAGAAATTGGTTGCATGTTCTACATTGCTCGCTTAATGGTTAATGATTAAAGAATTATAACGAATGCTTAAAAGACATGAATTGCACAGCAAGGAAAAACAGACATTAGTCAAAGATGTAGCTTCTGTCTCGTTCTAGTGGACTGCTAGAAATTGTAGCTAAATATGTTGTACCATCATCATCATCATCAGCAGCAGCAGCAGCAGCAGCATCAGTAGCAGTAGCAGTAGTAGTAGTAGTAGTAGTAGTAGTAGTAACATTGAAAAATAGCTTAGGAATGAGAACCCAGGTTCGAAATTTCCCCCAGACACCTGATGAAGGCTGGAGGGTATATCAGCCGAAACGTTGTGTTAACAACAAACAAGATGAGGATAAATATCTGTCAAATGTAAATAATGTAAATAATGTACGTAATTCCTCATCTCTTAAATATAGAACTGAAAGTTAGTTTTGTTACTCATTCCTTCGGGGATGACAAAGTGCAGTACCAGTAATACACTGTGGCCAGTTATATCGACAATACACCTTTCTTTTCTTCTACAGTTTTGTGCATCGGAAAAATTCAGAAACAAGGATGTCTCGAGCATGTTATGCAGTGGCTTGTAAAACTTCGATTAACTGATACTATCGTTACAATTAGAAGAAAAGAACTCCCTCTGGGGGAAGTTTAAAACATAAAACAAACTTACTTTGTAACCGCATGGATTTAGGTTCAATCTCACTACGCCGCACCGTGGGAAAGCATCTTCTATTATAGCCCCAGGCCGACAAATAATTTTGTGGGTGAATCTCGTTGGCGGAAACTGTGTGGAAGACCTCCTATACGAGTGTGTGTGTGTGCATGTGTGTGTGTGCATATGTGTATGCATGTGTGTGTGCATGTGTGCGCGTGTGTGTATGCATGTGAATGTGCATGTGTGCGTGTGTCTTTGTTCCACCACCACCATGACAACCACTTGACAAGTGGTGTTGGTTTGTTCACGTTCACGCAACTTAACGGTTCTACAAAAAGAAGCGATAAAATAAGCAGTGATCGATTTGTTCAACTAGAACCCTCCAAAGTAGTGCCCCAGCATGGCCGCAGTCGAATGATTGAAACGTGTAAAAGACAAAAAGAACTAGCAAGGGACTTAACTCTTTTAAAATCAAAAAGTTGAAATTTTTCGGGAAATCTAAAAACGGTGCAGATGGAAAGGAATGGTTTTGTCTTTAAAGAAATCGATAATCGTTGGCAGAATCAGGCAATATTGACATGGCGTTTTGAATTTCTGTGAGTTCTATCTTTGGTAAATATTTGACCAAGAATATTAAGTTCTAGCAGAAAAGACAACAACAACAACAGCAACAGCAACAAAAGAACCAACAGCTGAAACTTCCATCATTGTGGATATTCATTAAGGCATTGATATTTGGTAAGTGGTGAGTGTGGGGCAAGCGGAAGCATCGCCATTATTACATGTCGGAACTAACACGTTTCATGTTAATGGTGGCGGTGGGAGTGGGTAGGTGGGAGATAGTGGCGGTGGTAGTGGGTAGGTGGGAGATAGTTGCGGTTGAAGGCAGCAGCAGCAGCAGCAGCAGCAGCAGCAGCAGTAGTAGTAGTAGTAGTAGTAGTTCTATGCGAAATAAAACACACAACGATACTTATGTTGTAAAGGAAGGGGAGGGTGTAACGCCGATTATATCGATCCCAGTTCATGACTGGTACTTTATTTCACCGACCCCAGGGGAATGAAAAGTATAGTCAACACTGGCGGGGTTTGAACACAGAATGTAAATGTCATAACTAAATACGTGCAGTTTAGGGGTTTCAAATGAAATGAAAGTAACTTTACCAGAAGTAGCGATCCCTTAATTTTATAAAGAGAAGAAAACGAGAACATATAATGAAATAAAAGAACATTTAGTCATTGTAATATGTTGTTATATAATACCCCAAGGATTTATAACGGGAGATTTAGCAACATAACTCCGTTTGTGTCTTCAGCCGTTATTAATATTGCTTTCAAATTTTGCACAAGGCTAACGAATTCAGGGGAGAGGGTAAGTCTATTACATTGACCCTAGTACTCAACTGGTACTTATTCTATCGACGCCGAAGGATGAAAGGCAAAGTCAACCTCGACAGAATTTGATCTCAGAACGTAAAGACGGACGAAATGCGGCTAAGCATTTTGTCCGGCGTACTAACGACTCTACCAGCTTGCCGACTTTTAGTTGTTATTAATATTTGAAGAATATAGAAGAAATATCAAACTTCCGATAGAATCTGATAGCTCTCCTTTTCGTAAGATTTGTCCAACGGCAAAAAGTTCTAGAACATTCTATGAAGTGTTTGGCCGGAAGATTTCAGCTCACCAATTGATTTGATTGACTGAGCCACAACCACGTAAGTTTAATGCTTTTTATGGCAGTCATGGCCCGAAGCTGGGAAACACGAATGTGATGGTTCAAATCACACCGTCATCTCGCTACATATGTATTAAATTAGATTATTCATTAATCTAATGTTCATTAAGCATAGAGGTTGTGCTAGAGGACACCTCTCATTCGTAATATCTTCCTCACACAGCTTTTTCTCAACTAACAGAGCGTATAATAGAGAATTAAGAGATGTTATTTTCTTGTTTGTCGCATAAGGAAATCCAAAGTGTATGGAAGCCCCACAGTGCTTCAACTAATTGTAAATGCTGACTTCAGCAGAGGATCACACACTTTTTAGCAAAGGGTGTACTTTAATGAATTTGAATAATTAATATTTAATTTATCGGGAAGGCGATAAGCTGGCAATTCGTTTGTCTATACGTCCCGTGTTCAAATTCCACTGATGTCGATTTTGCCTTTCATCCTTTCGGGGCCGATAAAATAAGAACTAGTTGAGCACTGGGATCGAAATTGCTGGCTTCGTGCCAAAATTCTAAATCGATATTTCACTTATCGACATCCGAATGGTGTAAAGAAACACGGCTGAGATTTGAACTCAAAATACAACAGATGTTTTAAATTATGCCACCTACCTTCCAATTCTATTACTAATTTATCTGAGAAACCAATATCTATTGGACCACTTCCGGTCAAGACTGACCTCTCGGAGAATTTCTGTACAACGTATACTCCTGATCAAGGTTTATTGTGAAAGACCAGCAGCTGCTCATGCCCCGATGATGACCAGGAGAGACAGACAGACAGACTGAAAATGGCTACAGCTTGGCATCAGTATCGTTGCTGGAACAAATACTACAAGATGGCCCCACATGCGCTCTGACCTCTAATCAGCCACCCTGGATTGGTCCCTTCTATTTGTATTAAAGGCAAAGTTGATCTCCGCAAGATTTGAACTCAGAACGCAAAGAGGGTCAGAACAGATACATATATATATATATATATATATACATATATATATATATATGTGTGTGTGTGTGTGTGTGTGTGTGTGTAGATAGATAGATAGATAGATAGATAGATAGATAGATAGATAGATAGATAGATAGATTGACAGACATATATACATGTATATGTATATATACATGTATATATATTCATTTATTTGTTTCAGCCATGATTCTGCGGTCACGCTAGAGCACCATATACATACATATACGTGAACGTGCATGTATATATGTACGTATGCATTTATACACACACACATTGTATACATGTGTGTTCGTGTATATATATATATGTGTGTGTGTCTGTATATATATATATATGTATGTATATTATATGCACATGCGAGCACGGAGGCACACATACACACATTATCTCAACAAATGCATCAATACTTGTATGCGCGTGCGCATAAGTGTATGTTCATGTATTTGGCTGTGTGTGTGTGTGTGTGTGTGTGTGTGTGTGTGTGTGTGTGTGTGTGTGTGTGTGTGTGTGTGTGTGTGTGTGTGTGTACATCATGTAATCGGTCAGACGACACGAACGTAGACTTCTGTAATAAGCTTAAACGAAGTAAAGTAGATGAGAAAGCGGCAAGACGGACGATGGCAAGCAACGGGAGGAAGGGGGGGGGGTTAATAGATGTTTTGTCGCTCCATAAACAGATTACTGGCAGCGACCCCTACACGTTGGGGTCTGCAATGTTATCTTAAATAATTATTGGAAGCCCCGAATCCCTTACTTAGGATGCCATTTACTTATAAATTACCCCTGTTTCATCTCCCTAAGGACCATTCCAATAACTTTCCAATCTATTTCATGTTCTTACAGATTTTCGGCAGTTTTTCATTTTTGTATCTCTTAGAATGTTCCACAGAAACGTAGCAGATCCCACACACACACACAAACACACACACACACACATACACACACACAAAAACATTCCCACACGTCAGTTCTACAAGTTCCTATCTCTCTCTCTCTCTCTCTCTCTCTCTCTCTCTCTCTCTCTCTCTATCTATCTATCTATCTATATGTCTGTCTGGCTGTCTATATATCTGTCTTTATAGTGTTTATGTATGTATGTCATTATTCCGTTTTATTTCAAGATTTCTTGCAAATAGAGAAAGAGCCAGTTTCTAACCTAGATCCAAGGCTCCTTCATTGCAATTTCAACAACATCAACAACAGGGTATTTGTTTGTGGGGGGATGTATGTATGTATGTATGTATGTATGTAACTATGTGTGTGTGTGTGTGTGTGTGTATATTTGTGCAGACTT
>NC_142929.1:191317343-191322343 GCF_046866305.1 Octopus bimaculoides | reverse complement strand
GTCTGCGCATCATCAACCACGGCATGCCCAGCTCTCCTTTCAACGGGTGTTGGCAGCAAACGGATCGCCTGATCATCGGAACGCTTCCTTTCCACAAGAAGCGGAAGCGGATGCGTTCCAGTGGGGGGGCGCAGAAGTGTCCGTTGTAGCAGTTGAAGGTGAAGTTGTAGTGGTTGTAGTGGTAACGTTGGTATTTTCTTTTGTGGAGGTCGAAGGCTTTGCGACGATATCGCTGTTGTTGCTGGTGTTGGTGGCGGTGCCAGCATTCACGCGTACACCTGCACCTGCTTGCGTGAGACTCCTTCCCTCCTTCATGAAGCTGCGGTGAAGGCAGTGTAGGGAAATCAACGTCAAACGAGTTGCCATGGAGACCGGCGTTCGTTACAAAACCATCTTTCAAGGCTTTAAGACGCCATCCTCAAAACGAAAATGGCTAAGAAAGCCGAAAACAAATTCACAAAATCGGGAAACACGCCACACAGGGCAGGCTTCCCGTGAAAACAATTTGCACAACTGAGTGTATTAGCTGTTGCACAACTTTTACATAGAAAATATTATACAATACACAACTTTTGAAGGCAATGAAAAAGCAAACTTACTACGAGTCGATGTGACTATCGTCTGTCCATAAGATGGATAGATAGATAGATAGATAGATAGATAGATAGATAGATAGATAGATAGATAGATAGATAGATAGATGCAGTTGTGTGGTAAGAAGTTTGTTTCCCAACCACATGGTTCTGGGTTCAGTCCTATTGTATGACTCCTTCGGCAAGTGCCTTCTACTATATAGCCTCGGGCCGACCAAACCCTGTGAGTGAATTTGATAGACGGAAACTGAAAGAAGCCCGTCGCATGTGTGTGTGCGTGTGTGTGTATCTTTGTGTCAGTGCTTGTCCCCCACCACCGTTTGACAACCGTTGTTGCTGTGTTTATATCCTCGTGACTTAACGGGTTCAGCTTAGAAGGAATAATTACTAGGGTCAATTCATTCGAGTGAAAATTCTTCAAGGCGGTACCCCAGCATGGCGTCAGTCTCATGAATGAACCGAGTAAAAAAATAAAAGATAAATGATGTGTGTGTGTATGTGTGTATGTGTGTGTTTATCTGTGTGTGTGTGTGCGTTCAATCATTTAACTGTTAATTCTGGTCAAGATAGATAAGGGTGATAACTCAAGAAATCCGAATGAATACAGTGATGCGCGAGCAAAGTTCGCGCTTAGCTGCGCCCTTGTGCGCGTGCACACGTTTTGCAAGTTGCACACAAAGGGGGGAAATGCGTACGCACTAGGTTTTCGGGATGAAATCAATTTTTTTCTTTTTTTTTAAACTGAAGAAATTTGCGCGATTGTTACTCGCATGGATGCAGCGATGCTCACATATTTTTAAAGAAAAACGAAATTTACACACAAGTTTCTGCGCACACCAAGGAAGAGAGAGTGGTGGGGGAGAAAAACTGGCATCGAGTTTCATATTCAGCAAGAACGGGGATAACCCTGAGCATGTTTTGGTCTTATTAAATCTCTTCAGCGAAGCTTTACTATCGTAGTTTCCAGAAAATTGAGACATACGAAGAGGTTAAGTGAATAAGACTGACAAATGCGGTAACTTAAACCCATGAATGTAGGTGAAAGTGTGTGATTTAATGGTTAGAGCATTCGGATCACAATTGTAAGGTTGTTAGTTCGATTCCCGGCAACGCGTTGTGTCCTTGGGCAAGACACTTTATTTCACTTTACTCCAGTTCATTCAGTTGGCAAATATGAGTTGTACCCGTAATTCAAAGGGACCAGCCTTGTCACATTCTGTGTCATACTGGATCACCTTGAGAACTATGTTAAGGGTATGCGTGTGTGTGGAGTACTCGGCCATTATTTGCACATCAGTTCCATGAGCAAACTGTTCTGTTGATCGGATCAACTGTGTGTGTGTCTGTGCGTGCGTGCGTGCGTGCGTGCGTGCGTGCGTGCGTGCGTGCGTGTATGGATGGATCGATGGATGGATCGATCGAACGATCTCTGATCAAAGACGTTCCAAATATGGCCATCGCGTGTTTGTAGACGTTTATAGGACGGCATTTTCTAATGTGTCCCTTCTATATTTAAGATGCAATAATTTGAGTAATTTGAGGAAGACATTTGGCTGTTGTTTCTAACAACCAAATACTATATACGGATATGTGTGTATGTGTGTGTATGTGTGTGTGTGTATGTGTGTGGTCATGTGTGTATCTATGTGTACACATATATATGTCTATTTGTCCGTGAACGCTGCCGAATACGCGTGCGCGCGCGTTGTGTTTGACTGACGGCGCAGTTGGGGAGAAGGTGTATATGGTGTGTGTGTATATATGTGTGTGTGTATATATGTGTGTGTGTGTTGATGAGTCTATGTATGTGTGTGTGTTGATGAGTCTATGTATGTGTGTGTATGTTTGTTAACATGTATGCGTGTGTAAATGTGTGTATCAGTGTTAGTCTTTCGTTTTGTATAGTGTCCGTTTTCACAAAACACACAGTCTCTCTCTCTTTCTCTCTCTCTCTCTCTCTCTCTCTCTCTCTCCATCTCTCTCCCCCACTCTTTCTTTCCTCTCCTCCACTTTTGCCTCTTTTTCTTCAACTCACCTCTTCCTTCTCCTCCTGCTCTTAATTTCTTAATATCGATAAAACGTGAACACACGTCGTGTAGGACTCCTCTGATTTCGTGCTCTTTAAGCGCTAGTTTCAAACTATTTTGGGGCTCATATTTAACTAGGTGTACGTTTCCGTGCATACGCGCGTCTATATTCGTGTGTGTATGTATGTGTGTGTGTGTGTGTGTATGTGTGAGTGTGAGTATTGTACCTGTATTTAAATATGTTTGTATGTATCACTAACGCTGTGTCTATACATATCGCGTTCTGTATGCGTGTGTGTGTGTGTGTGTGTGTGTGGTGTAACACTAAAGATCTTTAGGAACCAGGCGAATTCGATCTCTGTTTGAAAAAGGAAAACAACGCTTTTCCCTATTTTTTTTTCAATATTTTTCTTTATTTTCGTTCGTTTTTCGTTCATTCACTTTCTTCTTTCATTATCTCTCTCTCTCTCTTACTCTTTCTCTCTCTCTCTCTCCCTCTCTCTCTCTCTCTCTCTCTCTCTCTCTCTAATGTTCCCAAATGAGCGAAATCTAACAACAGAGTCGAACGGCTTTTAATTAAGACGAAATCGAGACTTTCATTCCAGATTAGCACCAGATGTGTCACATAACCGAAAAATCTTCCAAATTATTTCAACGAGAACCAAAACCAAAATCACCCCCCCCCACCTCCATCACCATCACTGTCACCGCCAACAGCATCATCACCATCATCAACAACACCAACAACATCATCATCACAACCATCACTATCACCACCAGTAACACCGTCTTCTTAATGAACCAACCGGCAGAGTCTGAGGTTAAGCTAGCTCTGTGTAGATCTTCACCCCACTTCGGGTCGGAAGCTACGCTTTTATTTTGGAGATAAAAACTTCGCTGGAACTTCAAGTGACATTTTAGGCGCAGGCGTACCTGTGTGGTAAGCAGCTTGCTTCCCAACCACATGGTTCCGGGTTCAGTCCCACTGTATGGCACATCGAGCAAGTGTCTTCTACAATAGCCTCAGGTTGATCAAAGTCTTGTGAGTGGATTTGGTTGATGGAAACTGAAAGAAGCCCGTCGTATATGTGTGTATGTGTGTGGGTGTGTGGTTGTGCGTGCGTGTGTGTGTATCTTTGAGTCTGTGTTTGTCCGCACCACTGCTTCACAACCGGTGTTGATATGTTTACGTCCTCGTAACTTAGCGGCTTGGCAAAAAAGACCGATAGAATAAGTACCAGGCTTTAAAAAAAATAACCATTGAGGTCGATTTGTTCGACTAAAGATCCTTCAATGCGGTGCCCCAGCATGGCCGCAGCCAAATGACTGAAATATTTAAAAGATAAAAGAAACTTTTAAAAAATAATAACAAGAATATTGTCTAATTTGGGGGCAAATTGTCACGTGGAGTGAGACCACTGATTGGAAGGGCTGTTTGGGGTTGGCTTCCGACCTTTAAAACCAAGCACCAACATCTCCGGCACCAATACCGACCGAAACAACTACAACAGCAACAACAAAGGAAATGGAAACGAAGAACAGGAAAACAAAGATCAAATCGTCCTTTTCGCTTATTCCACTTCCGCCGACACCGACACCATTGATGCCAACCGAAAACAGGTCAGCTTTCAAATCCAGCATCGACGGGTTCGTGGAAGAGGCCCGCCAAATAGAAGAACTTATTTTATCGTTGGAGGAAGTTTCAAAACAATACGAAAACCGTTCTTACGAGGACGGACGAGCTAATTACGCTCAACATCCTGGAATCCATTCGGCAACAAACCATCCTCAGCATTAGCAGCAAAAAGCAGGATAATAGAATCGGCGACACAACAGCAGATCGAAAAGTGCCTCGGACCAGTCTGGGGCACCGGAACATTTGGTCCTCATCCCAAGCCGTAGGGTAGTAAAAATAAAGATAGTCGACGTGCCTCCGGACATAAACATCTGTTTGTTAGTGGCCTTTCAGCTAGGAATCACCAGAATGGTATTCAGAATCATGAAAGAAGTCCATCGCACGGCGTATTCGGAGAACATCGAGAGACAATCGACCTCATAACCTCAGGATGCAGCCGACTGGCACCCACAGAGTATTTGCAAAGGCGTGACAGGACAGCTCAGTACAAACACTAGTCACTGTACGGCACATACAGCATCCCTCACAATGAGAATTAATGACAACACAAACCATCACAAGCGGCCCAGGATGCCGAGGTTACCATCCTTTGGAATTTCAGTGTTCAAACTGACCGAGAAATACAGGTTTATTGACCAGAGGCCATGTTGAAAGGATTTATCGATAATATCAAATGAAAATAGGGGGTGTTGCAGTTCCGCAGTGCCTATACGCGAGCCACCACTGCCTTCAACATCGCCTGAT
>NC_142929.1:191272343-191312343 GCF_046866305.1 Octopus bimaculoides | reverse complement strand
CTGTCTATCTATCTATCTATCTATCTATCTATATATCTGTCTGTCTGTCTGTCTGTCTGTCTGTCTGTCTGTCTATCTATTTATCTATCTATATCTATATATATATATATATATATATATATATATATATATATATATATATATGTCTATCTATCTATCTATCCATCTGTCTGTCTGTCTATATATTTATCTATCTATACATCTATTTATCTATCTCTTTTGATCGAAATTTTATTTTTCTCCTTTTTCTTTGCTCAAAAGAAAAGCTCTACATTGTATTTTGTCCCCTCTGTGTTCGGCCCTGTGTGGCTAATAAAGAAAGATATCTATTGTACCTCTATCTATCTATCTATCTAGATAGATAGATAGATAGATAGATAGATAGACAGACAGACAGACAGACAGACAGACAGACAGACAGACAGACAGACAGACACATACATACATACATACATACATACATACGCATATAGGCGCAGGAGTGGCTGTGTGGTAAGGAGCTTGCTTACCAACCACATGATTCCGGGTTCAGTCCCACTACGTGGCACCTTGGGCAAGTGTCTTCTACTATAGCCGACCAAAGCCTTGCAGACGGAAACTGACAAAAGCCTATATATATATATATATATATATATATATTTGTGTGTCTGTGTTTGTCCCCCCCCCCCCCACCACCACCACCATCGCTTGACAACCGATGTCGGCGTATTTACGCCCCCGTAACATAGCGATTCAGCTAAAGAGACCAATAGACTAAGTACTAGGCTTACAAAGAATAAGTCCTGGGGACAGTTTGTTCGACGGAAGGCGGTGCTCCAGCATGGCCGCAGTCAAATGACTGAAGCAAATAAAATAAATAAATAAACACATTGCATTATTGAAGTCCGATGAAGTTACAGGTCGATGCACAAGTTCTGAGTGCATTGTAATCCTATAGCAGAAACAGCTGTAAGGTTCATGATATAATTCTATTCCCCTGTCATGTATGTGTATATGTGTATGTGTGGTTGGGGGGGGGGTCAGTAAACAAAAAAAAAGCAATAAAACTGATAAAACATCCGATCCGTTTACACCTTGATATTTATTTAACGGCCGGAAAGTTTCTTCGTGCGATTCTTAGAAGTCATCTACGCCTATGTTACCACCACAAAATACATATATGCAATTGCATACCTATACAGATATCAATATTCATTTCAAGTTTTGGCACAAGGCCAGCAATTTTGGAGTAAGGGAGTCAGTCGATTACATCGATCCCAGGATTCAACTGGCACTTATTTTATCAACCCCGAAAGGATGAAACGTAAAGTCAACTTAAGCATTTTGCCCGGCGCGGTAACGATTCTGCCAGCTCGCCGCCTGATACAGAAAACAATATTAACGTCGTTGATTAACACGGCGAGCTGGTATAATCGTTAGCACACTGGACAAAAATGCTTAGCGGCATTTCGTCCGTCTTTACGTTCTGAGCTCAAATTCCGCCGAGGTCGACTTTGCTTTCCATTCTTTCGCAATCGATAAAATAAGTACCAGTTATGTACTGAGGTCGATCTAATCAACTTACCCCTCCCCGGAAACTGCTGGCCTAGTGTCAAGATTTGAAACCACTTTTAATATCATTGGTTAGATTTATAACTATATAGGGCTGAAACTATACAGAAATTACACATATTGGCGCGGCTGTGTGATAAGAAGCTTGCTTCCCAACCACATGGACCCGCGTTCAGTCCCGTTCGGGCGAGTATCTTCTACTCGAGCCGATCAAAGCCTTGTAACTGGATTTGCTGGACGGAAACTGAAAGAAGGCCTTCGTACATATATATATTATTTCAATCTTTTATTTGTTTCAGTCATTTGACTGCGGCCATGCTGGAGCACCGCTTTTAGTCGAACAAATCGACCCCAGGAATTATTCTTTGGAAGCCTAGTACTTATTCTATCGGTTTCTTTAGCCGAACCGCTAAGTTACGGGGACGTAAACACACCAACATCCGTTGTCAAGCGACAAACACAGACACACACACACACACACACACACACAAATATATATATATATATATATATATATATATATAACAAATAATAAATGAGTATATGCATATATACGTACAGGTATGTGCATACCTACGTCTACCTGTATGTATAGGTGCATATCTGGGTACAGGACATTGCAAACAAAACGTTGACAAAAAGATAATAATAACCAGAGTACAGAACACACACAGGCCACATAGAGAACATTTTCCTTCATCAGCTACCCCCATTCTAACACAGGCGTTTCGAAGAGTAGGGCAGGACGCATCGTTAAAATGGCTCTTCCCACGGACCACAAATTAAATTTGTATACACAAATTAAACTTGTACCATGGAGGAATGTAGTGGCGGACAGAAAACAAGACAGGAAAACAAACGGAAAAGGCTATACGGCCAGACGTAAAAAATTATGTGCTTGTTGAACGCTGTGAAGCAACGAACTGGAAGCGGGACGAAGTTCGCGTGTTTGCCCGGCGATAGCCAAGGAAGAAAAGAATTAGTAAGTGGACACATGTGACCAGCGAGGGGTAAGGAAGAGAGAGAGTGGTAGAGGGAGAAACAAGGGGAGGAAGTAGAAAATAGGTGAGCAACGAGAGAAAGAGAGAAATATAGTAGTAACAGAAGGAAGAACGAGAGGGGGAAAGAGAGAGATACGTAGTAGTAACAGAAGGAAGAACGAGAGGGGTGATTCTTTCAGTTTCCGTCTACCAAATCCACTCACAAGGCTTTGGTCGGCCCGAGGCTATGGTAGAAGAAACTTGACCGAGGTGCCAAGCAGAGGGACTGAACTCAGATTCATGTGGTTGGCAAGAAAGCTTCTAACCACACAGCCACACTTGCGCCTATACAGAAGCACCATTGAAAATGAGTAGTGTTAACCAGTACAAGCAATGTGTTGTGGCCTAAATGAGGCACAGCGAACCAACGTGAGAGCCTTCCAGAGAAAGAGAAACAGAAATTTATCTTAATCTACTGAAAATCTCTCTTAACTCACATTCAGCCATCTTTTAAAAAGGGAAATAATCGTTGCGTGTTATAGTCCAAGATATATTGTGTCTGAATAATTGATGGGATGGTCACGACTGGAGCACTGATGATCAAAGATCAATTCGACAAA
Organism: Octopus bimaculoides; assembly: GCF_046866305.1. Classification (NCBI taxonomy): domain Eukaryota; kingdom Metazoa; phylum Mollusca; class Cephalopoda; order Octopoda; family Octopodidae; genus Octopus; species Octopus bimaculoides. The sequence continues at coordinate 191,309,192 of NC_142929.1, read as the reverse complement.
GCAAGAACAAAGAAGACAAGACGACTGAGACAACGATGGTTGCGACAGCGGCAACAATAACAACAGCCTCAACTCCGTTTTAATGGGATTTCTAAGAAGTCGATCGACCTGCTGGTAATAAGTAGTATGAGAAAATAAAAAGAAGGACAAGTTATATATTGTTGTTCTTGAGAGACTGTGTCGGAGAAACAATAAAAATGAGGGGACGTTCATGGCTGGATCACTTTTCCTAAAACTGATCTAACCCATGGCTATGAAATAACAAAAGCCAAAGGCGCAGACATGGCTGTGTGGTAATTAGCTTGCTTACCAACCACATGGTCCCGGGTTCAGTCCCACTGTGTGACACCTTGGGCAAGTGTCTTCTACTATAGCTTCGGGCCCACCAAAGCCTTGTGAGTGGATTTGGTAGACAGAAGCTGAAAGAAGCCCATTGTATATATGTATATATATGTGTGTGTATATGTTTGTGTGTCTGTGTTTGTCCCCCCAACATCGCTTGACAACCGATGCCGGTGTGTTTACATCCCCGTAACTTAGCGGTTCGGCAAAAGAGACCGATAGAATGAGTACTAGGCTTTCAAAGAATAAGCTCTGGGGTCGATTTGTTCGACTAAAGGCGGTGCACCAGTATGGCCGCAGTCAAATGAGTGAAACAAGTAAAAGAGTGACTTGACATAAAAACCTTTAAGTATTACAACGATTTTTAAAATAAAATTTCCGAGCTCACCAGGAGTCGAACCTGGAATCTTCTGATCCGTAGTCAGACGCGTTATCCATTGCGCCACGAGCCCATTTCTGTAGCCAGTCAATAATAGCGTGCTTTATAGTCCACTGCCCGTCGTTGGCCTCGTGACTCACATAGCTGCTACATGTTATTGTTGTTCTTTTTGATAGTGTTGAGGGTGGAGTGAGAGGCGATGTGAGGTTCATACTTTTCCCAGAAACGTTTAAAGTTTCTGAGAATAGTTTCTTGTGTTTAATATTTTCTACTGTCTCAAACACACTTACATACATACATACATACATACATACATACATACATACATGCATGCATACATGCATGCATACATACATACATACAAACATACATGCATGCATACATACGTTCATACATACATACATACATACACACACACATACATACATACATACATACATAAATACATACATACATACATACATACATACATACAAACATACATGCATACATACGTTCATACATAAATAATACATACATGTGTGTGCGTATAGATAGATAGATAGATAGATAGATAGATAGATAGATAGATAGATAGATAGATAGATAGATAGGCAGACAGACAGATCGGTAGGTAGATAGATAGATTGAAGTAGTTTGGAAGACTCATTACGCCAATAACAATAACACACGCACTGGTTCGCTACCACTTCCTTATCGTTAGTCAATTAGTTAAATGTCGAACCAGCTGACTTACCGATCGTTTGTTTAATGCGCTGGTTAAACAATCGATCGGCTGTTAGTCAAATTTCTTCGTCGCTATTCACAACCTTCTCAGTGACTTGGCTTCTCCCCTCAAAGTCTGCTCTGATAGCTGATTAGATATTTAACTAATTGACGAACGATAGAGAAGTGGTAGTGGACCAGTGCGTGTGTTATTATTATTGATGTAAGAGCTAGCAGAATCGTTAGCCCGCTGGACGAAATGCTTAGCGGTATTTCGCCCGTCGCTACGTTCTGAGTTCAAATTCCGCCGAGGTCGACTTTGCCTTTCATCCTTTCGGAGTCGACAAATTAAGTAGCAATGAAAAACACTGGGGTTCGATGTTATCGACAAATCTCCTCCCATAAATCTTCAGGCTTTGTGCCCTTAGCAGAAAGGATTGTTGGAGTAATAACCGTCTCAAGACAACAAAAGTTGTTTCAACGCACGAATTCACATCAAGAATCTTGTAAATATATAGTTGCATATATGTATGTGTGTGTGTGTGTGTGTGTGTGTGTGCGTGTGTGTGTGTGTGTGCGCGCGCGCGTGCGTGTGTGTGTGTGTCTGTGTGCGCGCGTGCGTGTGTGTGTGTGGGTGTATGTATGAATGTATGAGTGTATAGATAGATACATACATACATACATACATGCATACATACATACATACATACATACATACATAAGCGCGGGAGTAGCTGTGTGTTAAGAGGCTTGTTTTCCAAACACATGGTTCCGGGTTCAGTCCCACTACGTGGCACCTTGGACAAGTGTCTTCTACTATAGCCAGGGGCCGACCAAAGGCCTTGTGAGTGGATTTGGTAGACAGAAACTAAAAGAAGCCAGTCATGTGTGTGTGAGTGTGTGTGTGTGTGTGTGTGTGTGTGTGTGTGTGTGTGTGTGTGTGTGTGTGTGTGTGTGTGTGTGTTAGGAGTGTTAGGCGTTAAATTAATTTTAATATGTACGTAAGTGCTTCACGAAATAAATACACACTTCATTTTATCGCTCTGAGGAAGCTCCATGATGCTGCACAGATACTCACCTCCCAGTGCACGGCTTCCTATAGCAGAAACAGCTGTTAGCTAATGAAGGCGATTACGTGACACTTGTTTTCTTGTCATTCATTCATTATGTATATATTCTTTTATTCATTTACTTGTTTCAGTCATTTGACTGCGGCCATGCTGGAGCACTGCCTTTAGTCGAACAAATCGACCCCAGGACTTATTCTGTGTAAGTCTAGTACTTATTCTATCGACCCCCTTTGCCGAACCGATAGGTTATGGTGACGCAAACACACCACCATCGGTTGTCAAGCAATGGTGAGGACGGACACACACACACACACACACACGCGCGCGCACACAAATATCTTCTTTCAGTTTCCGCCTACCAAATCCATTCACAAGGCTATAGCAGAAGACACTTGCCCAAGGTGCCATGCAGTGGGACTGAACCCAGAACCATGTGGTTGGGAAACAAGCTTCTTACCACAGCCACCTGCGCCTAAATTTTATATATATATATTCAAAAATACGAAGTATATATGTTAAATATATGTGGTTGGTTATATATCTGTGTATATATATATATATATATATATATATATATAAAGTTGTAGTATACCGTCAACCCAATGTGACAATCCCAACAAGGGAACACACCACTGCCGTTCAGCCCCAGGAAGCCGGACCGCCCCCCCCCCCGTCGGCCCCGACACAATCACTGTGTCCTTAAGTTTTCGAGGGGGAGACAAGCTCCTCCACCCAGCCTAGCCAGCATTCAGGGACATGTTTCTGAGTCTTTGCTCGTCATCAGCCTGAAGTAGCCTGCCAGCTGGATAGAGAGGCCTGCCTCGCCTTCGCAAACTTATCTAAATCATAGTGAAGCTCACTCACTGACCAGCAAAACTAGAAACACAATACTTCTAAATCTCTCAGAGAGATTGTGTCGGGGCCGACGGGGGGCGGTCCGGCTTCCTGGGGCTGAACAGCAGTGGGGTGTTCCCTTGTTGGGATTGTCACATTGGGTTGACGGTATACTACAACTTTTAAGAGGATGCGGATAGAGACGAAAAACTTTGATTGTTTAACCAGCAGATTAAACAAACTCCTCACAGCCTTGGCTTTGTTATTTCATGTTGTCTAGTATATATATATATATATATTATCATCATCATCGTTTAACGTCCGCTTTCCATGCTAGCATGGGTTGGACGATTTGACTGAGGACTGGTGAAACCGGATGGCAACACCAGGCTCCAGTCTGATTTGGCAGAGTTTCTACAGCTGGATGCCCTTCCTAACGCCAACCACTCAGATAGTGTAGTGGGTGCTTTTACGTGTCACCCGCACGAAAACGGCCACGCTCGAAATGGTGTCTTTTATGTGCCACCCGCACAAGCCAGTCCAGGGGCACTGGCAACGATCTCGCTCGAAAATCCTACAGGAGCCAGTCAGGCGGTACTGGCAACGGCCACGCTCAAAATGGTGCATCTCATGTGCCACCCGCACAAGAACCAGTCCAGGGGCACTGGTAACGATCTTACTTGGCTTGCCGGGTCTTCTCACGCACAGCCCATTTCCAAAGGTCTCGGTCCGTAGTCATCGCCTCGGTGAGGCCCAATGTACGAAGGTCTTGCCTCACCACCTCAGCCCAGGTCTTCCTGGGCCTACCTCTTCCACGGGTTCCCTCAACTGTTAGGGTGTGGCACTTTTTCACGCAGCTATCCTCCTCCATTCTCACCACATGTCCATACCAGCGCAATCGTCTCTCTTGCACGCCACAACTGATGCTTCTAATGTTCAGCTTTTCTCTCAAGATACTTACACTCTGACGGGTATTCACATTGACATTACACATCCAACGGAGCATACTGGCTTCATTCCTTGCGAGCTTACGTATGTCCTCAGCAGTTACAGCCCATGTTTCACTGCCATGTAGCATGGTTGTTCGTACGCATGCGTCATACAGTCTGCCTTTTACTCTGAGTGAGAGTCCCTTTGTCGCCAGCAGGGGTAAGAGCTCTCTAAACTTTGCCCAGGCTATTCTTATTCTAGCAGCTACACTTTCAGCGCACCCACCCCCACTACTAACTTGGTCGCCCAGATAGCGGAAGCTATCGACTACCTCTAGTTTTTCACCCTGGAATGAGATAGAAGTTGTTTCCTGTTTGTTTGCAGTCTTTATTGCACCTGAACATCTGCCACAAACAAAAACTAACTTGCTAGTTAACCTGCCTTTGATGTTGCTGCACCTCTTATGTGTCCATAGCTTGCACCGGGTACATCTTATAGAGTTACTACCTACTCCTTTTCTACATACTGAGCAGGGCCATCTACCTGAAGGGGTTTGTGTTTTATCTACCTTCCTACTTATTAGGATTTTGGTTTTAGCTAGGTTGACTCTAAGGCCCTTCAATTCTAGACCTTGCTTCCACACCTGAAACTTCTCCTCTAGTTCTGATAGTGACTCCGCAATTAGGGCAAGGTCATCAGCATAGAGGAGCTCCCAGGGGCAACCTGTCTTGAACTCCTCTGTGATTGCCTGGAGGACTATGGTAAATAATAGGGGGCTGAGGACGGAACCTTGGTGGACCCCTACCTCTACCCGGAATTCATTGCTGTACTCATTTCCAACCCTCACCTTACTGGCAGCATCTCTGTACATGGCTCGCACAGCTCTCACTAACCATTCTCACTAACCATTATATATATATATATATATATATAGTATTAGGGATACTATATATGTGTGTGTGTGTGTGTGTGCTCAGTATTGTATAACAGGTTTGATTAGTGATATACGAAAATAAAAGCAAGCAATAAATTTAGGTCTAAAAACTGTTGAATACTAAGCTATTTCAAAAATATCAACCTTGAGCTCACCAGGAGTCGAACCTGGAATTTTCTGATCCGTAGTCAGACGCGTTATCCATTGCGCCACGAGCCCATATGCCCGTTTGCCGTATTCTTATTCTTTATGGCTTTACATTTTCGTGTTTATTTTTCTGATACCTTTTGTTTTTCGTACGCACACATGTACATACCTATGCACAAATGCATTATTCATACATGCCTACAAATGTGCATATATACACGTGTGCGTGCGTGTATGTCTGTCTGTCTGTCTGTCTGCTTACCTTACCCAACCACTGTATTTTTTCCACATTTCCATTTGAAGTGCATAGTTTTGAATGAATTTTTTTTTTTTCAGAGGCGCAGGAGTGGCTACGTGGTAAGAGGCTTGCATCCCAGCCACATGGTTCCGGGTTCGCGGATCTTTAGCTTTATGCTAGCATCCCATCCACTGGGGGCAACAACTGGTTTCCGCTACTCTGTGTGTGTGTGTGTGCGTGCGTGTGTGTGAGAGAGAGAGAGAGAGAGAGTGTGTGCGTGTGAGAGAGAGTGTGCGTGTGAGAGAGAGAGTGTGTGTGTGTGTGAGAGAGAGAGAGTGTGTGTGTGTGATATTCCAGTGTTGAATCATTATTCTATGCTCCACCAACTTTGCTTACAGTAAAAAGAAAAAACTTCTATTAATCATGGGATTTCCCAAATTCTCCAAAAGAAACTGACAATACACCGAATGGGCTTTACTTATTTATATTTCCAGGTTTCATAAATCGAATACCAGTTATATTCTGAGGTCGTTCCCTAAGGCCACCCACCCCATCGAAAATATGTGACTACTTGTCTGGATTTGAAAACAAAAAGAAAAAAAAACTGGTGTTCCGTCCGTTGCAACGACGAGTGTTCCAGTTGATCCGATCAGTCTGTACGTGAAATTAACGTGCCAGAGTCTGAGTACTCCACAGACACGTATACCCTTAACATAGATCTCAGAAAGATTCAGCGTGACACGGAATGTAGCAAGGCTGACCCCTTTGAGATAGGGGTACAATTTTAAATTGTTGAGTGGACTGGAGCGTCATGAAATAAAGTGTCTTGATCAAGATCACAAGGCGCTGCCAGGAATCGAACTCACTACCTAACGATCGTGAGCTAAACACTCTAACCACTAAGCCACGCACCTTCACATTTGAAAATAGTATTTCAATTAAAACGCGTCCCTCGAAGGTGGCAAGCTGGCTTAATCGCTAGCACGCGCGGGACGGAGGACTTAGGAAGCATGTTTCTTTTTCTGGTTCTTTACGTTTTGGGTTCAAGTTCGGCCAAGGTCGTCTTAGCCTTTCCTCCCTTTAGGGGTCAATAATGTAACTGTCGAGCACTAGCATCGATGTAATCGGTTTGCTTCCACCACTAATCTTGTTCCAATTGGTCAGTTGAAGCTTCGATTGTGTCATGTGACAGTAAGCTGGCGCTGGCTGCCGGTGCCTGCCGAGGAGTATTTAAAGAGAAGTTTGCAGAGTGGTCATTCGTTGACGCTGCATCGAAGAAACCAAAGAACAGGCCAAAGAAAAAAAGGTAAAAACGCACTCAACACCAGAGCTGAAGACACCTCCGCAAGCAGAGGCCCCACCACGTGGAAAACGGTAGAGGAGTAGGGGCCGAAACCTGATGATGTCCTTCGCCCCTGGATCTTATAAGGGAGCTGTTGATATAGCAAACCACGAAACGTGGTTGGAATTCCTCCTTCCAAAGAATACTATTTCATCGCTGCTCTTTTAATGGACAAGCCCTTTCCTTCTTCAACCCACTCCCACAACCATAGGCGTGGTTATTTGGTAAGAACTTTGCTTCCCAGCCACATGGCTCCGGGTTCAGTCCCACTGCGTGGCACCTTGGGCCCTTGGGCAAGTGTCTTCTACTATTAACTCAGGCCGACCAAAGTCTTGTGAGTAGCTTTGATAGACGGAAACTGAAAGAAGTCTGTTGTATATAATGTATCTGTATTATGTGTGTGTGTCTTTATGTTCGACCTTCACCACCGCTTGTCACCCTGTGTTGCTTTGTTTCTGTCCCTATAAGTTAGCGGCCCGGCAGAAGAAACCGATAGAATAAGTACCGTGCTTTAAAAGAAATTGTGGTAGATTCATTCGACTAAAAGTTATTCCAGGCGGTGCCCCAGCATGGCCGCAGTTAATGACAGAAACAAGTAAAAGATAAAAAAATAAGACCTCTTTCTCCCTCTCTCCAGCTCTCATTCTCTAACATTCTCTCTCTCTCTCTCTCTTTCTCTCTTTCTCTCCACTCCTAACTTTTCTCAGCTTCCTCCTCCTCCTCCCCCCCCCCATCCCTCGCGCGCCAATCTGGTTCCAACCTACCAAATATTTACTGGTTGCTAACACTGGTTAAGAATTGCTTCCGCAACACATCTTCTTTCAGCACGTGCTTCGACATTTCATTTCAGCCAATGGCGTTAGGTTTTCGAGATGATTGGTGTAGCAGCGAGAGACCAGGGGGGAGGCGGAGGTGTGGGGGGGAACAGAGAGTGAATGATGGGGTGTGGAGGAGGATAGAGTCCGGTGGGATACGGTGGCGGCGTTACGAGCAAAGATAGAAAGAAGTGAAGGTGCGAATAATGTAGTAGAGGTGAGAGGTGAGTTTTTGATGAGAGGAACAGGAGGAGGAGGAGGAAGCGTGAACAGAATTGTTGTACACACAGACATACACACGTGTGCATGTGTGTGTGTAAAAAGAGGGAAGACAAAATTTTGGACACACAGGAAAAGATAGATAGATTCAGTGGAATGGGAGTGCATAACGAATGAAAGAATTGAAGAAGAAGAAGGAAAGAAAGAAACCAAAAGAAAAGGAAAACGAAAGTAAAATAAGCAGTTTTTAGTGAAAGTGTGAAAGGCAGGAGGAGGTGTTAGCGGGGGCGGGCGGGCGGGCGGGTTGGGGATGAATTCTGGAAACGTGGGTAAAGTGGAGCTGCGATGAGAACACCTTTCTGGGATGTTGTCACGTTTAACCATTGGCATATGGTTATTTTTCCCTGTAGATTCCTGAACTCAATATAGTTATTGGTGCCAGCAAGAATTGGAAGTCAAGGGGGGAAGGGGGCGTTGCGGGGTTGCGGGGAGGGATGCAATGATTGGGAGTGGAGGCGACGGGGGTGGGGGTTGGAGTAGTCTAATAGGAAGAGGAGTCTGGAGAGGGGAGGAAAGACAGGAAATGGGAGAAGTTGAGTGAAATGATGATGATGACGATGACGATGATGATGATGATGATGATGATGATGATGGTTGTGGTTAGTGGTAGTAGTGATGATGATGGTTGTAGCTGGTGGTGGTGGTGGTGGTGGTGGTGAGTTTAAAAAAACCTATAATTTCCCGTTGATGTTTGGAAACGGTAAAGAGAAATCGTGATGGCGGCGGCGGCGGCGGCGGAACAGCACAAACACCAAACACAACTAAACATTATCGGGAATTTACTGAACACAAAGAAATGTGAATTCTACTACAACAGTGTAATAATGAAAATTATCCTTTCTACTAAAGGCACAAGGCCTGAAATTTAAGGGGAGAGGATTAGTCGATTACACCGACCTCAGTACGCAATTGGTACTTTATTTATCGACCCATGAAGGAGAAAAAGCAAAGTCGACCTCGGCGGAATTTGAACTCAGAACGTGAAACAGAGGAAATGCCGCTAAGCATTTCGCACGGCGCGCTTAACGGTCATAATAATAATTATTATTATTATTATTATTATTAATATTATTATTATTATTATTATTATTATAAGATCTCAACTGATTGGAAGTGTTATCATGTACATTGTTTTGTCTTGGTATAAAAGATGGACTCAGCAAATATTCCGCTTAATACCACAGATTTGCTTGTCAGTAGTTTGACCTTAACCAGTTGAGCATGTCCCTTGGTGACTGACGATATGTGCATCTCTGATCAGGAGCAGAAGTAGTAGGAAACATGGGTGTTTTATTCAATATCCTTAAATAATCCTTATTCAGGGACCTTTTGAGCGGGATGGGCTACTCGACCAGAAGAAAATTCTAATTGAGACTCACCTGTGAGGTCATGCGTTGTTTATCTTGATATGAGATCACCATGTCACGCACATATGGTTGTGATGCATGTGACTGGTGTACCCTTATCAGACAGGTAGTCATGATGGGTATATTGGGCATGCACTCTTATCAGACTGGTAGTCATGATGGGTATATTGGGCATGTACCCTTATCAGACTGGTAGTCATGATGGGTATATTGGGCTTCGTATATTTTACCCCAGTGTCACTGATGGCATGCACTGCTCTCTCACTCAATAATAATAATAATTATCCTTTCTACTATAGGCACAAGGCCTGAAAAATGGGGGGAAGGGAATGTCGATTACATCGACTCCAGTACGCAACTGGTACTTAATTTACCGACCCCGCGAAATGATGAGAAGTAAAGTCAACCTCGGCGGAATTCGAACTCAGAACTTGGAGACGGACGAAATGCTGCAAAGCAGTTTTCCCGGTTTGCTAACGGTTCTGCCAACAGGGAAAAGTGGTCGGGGGAGGGGGAGCATTCAAACTGATTGGTTGTTGTTGTTGTTGTCGTTGTTGATGGTGAAGGCGCATGGCTTAGTGGTTCGGGCATTCGGCTCACGCGTGTGCCCAGCTCCCCCACCCCCACCCCGCCACCTCGGAACTGGTTCGGAGTCAGTTACAACTCCAAGGACCCCAGCAATTATAATTCTAAAGCTATACTCCAAGCGGAGTGTCTTTTAGTTGTTTCAGTTATTAAACTACGGCCATACTGGGGCACTGCCTTGAAGAATTTTTAGTCGAAAGAATCGACCCCAGGCTGGTACCTATTCTATCGGTCTCTTTTGCTGAAGTGCTAAGTTACAGATGCGTAAACACATCAACACCGGTTGTTAAGTAGCGGTGGTGGGGACAAACACGGACACAAAGACACACGCGCACACACAGACACACACACGCACACATATATACATTCACACGCACACGCACATATGCGCGCGTGTGTATAAATGATGGGCTTCTTTCAGGTTCCGTCTTTCAAATCCACTCACAAGTCTTTGGAAACTGAAAGAAGCCTGTCACATAAATATGAGCAAGTGTCTTCTACTGTAGCCTCGGGCTGACCAAAGCATTCCCCGCTTACACGTTTCTTCTTACATGTATCATCATTAGGTGTGTCTTTCACCCATTTCTCGTTACACATCAGAGAAATCGTAGTTCTTTGTAGCGAAGTTGTCTGGCCGGTTTATAATCACAAACCACCCAAGAAACACCGCTGTAATGGCCAAGAACTTCTCTTCGCGTAGGAACATTTTTTGTCCTCATCTTGACGGTTGTAATGGATCTTCTCACGAACGAGGGCATGTCCTGCCTTTTCTGCTACTCTTCTAGCTTTGTATGAATCCACTGGTGTCATTTATATTCAAGCCAGGTGGTATTAGTTTTGAGTCTCAACATCTAAACAAGAAAGTTAGATGCTTTGAAAGACGAGCTAGTTTTTGATGGAGTTTCTCTATATGTCTCCATTGAAGTCTAATGTCGGCTCCGTAGCCATTAGATAATACAGTTCATTATTTAAGAGATGAGGAATTATGTAAATAATATAAATAATGTACATAATTCCTCATCTCTTAAATATAGAACTCCAGCCATACATCTTTAGAGAATGTCGCAACGAGGTCAAGACTATTTATTCCCATCATATTCCTGACTTATACTTTCAGGCCAACCATAAATGAGTCGTGTGTCAGGTTGGACTTCCTGTCTTGCTATGATCCAGTCACATATCTTTCAGATTTACTCAACAAAAACATAAGGATTTCTTTGCGATTGTAAATAGCACCACAGAGAGACTGTCTCCTTAAAGTACACTTCTGCGACTGGCTATTCTAATGAAAAACACACAATCGCTTCATGCATTTAATTTCATGCATGATAGTGATCAAGGATGAGGTCACGTTGTCTATGGCCTTGACTGTGTTCTCTGGAACTTTAGCAATGCGAAGGGTCTCTAGCATCTGCCAATGAAGAACAAAATTGAATAATTGTATCTAATCCAACCCGACGATTACCAGATTCCACCTGTACCGTTGCCTCTCTAACATCACAGTTTTGTTGATTACTCAACTCCTCTCCGAACCCCTACAACTGGTTCAATTGTGATGATGATATTACCACAGTGACAATGATCCTGGATAAATACATTCAAATAGGCTTCATACATTTTATACATTAGATTCTGGCATGCTGTTCGCCAATAGTTTTACGCCACGTAAATATTATACATACATACATACATACATACATACATACATACAAACAAACAAACAAACAAAGTTCAGGTTAGTTAAAATATGTTTGCGACATATTTCAACTGCTAAAACGCAAATTCACAGACATCGATGTCTAGGAGATCTGATAATAACTCTGATAGATTCCGGTCAGTATAGGCCCAGGCCATGTCTAACTTGATAGCACCACCTGGTGATGTCTTTTAGTCATATATGGGGTACCATGGCTCACTCTAGCAAAGAGTTATTATTGCTGGAGACATTTCTGGGTGTAGGAGGTTGATCTGGGATTTTTTTAAGAAAGTTGTCCAGTGAACTTTTGAATTTTATGGGATCCGTTTCTGTTTTGACATATTTTGGTATGGTGTTAAAGAGAGCTGGACCGGTTGAGGTAAAGTAGTTATGGCGTAATGTTGTTATGTGTCCTGAGTTCGATTTTTGTTTTGAGTGGATAGCACGGGGGCCGAGTCTTGGATGGATTTTATAATTGATGCCAACACGATAAATGACAACACTGAACAAACCAGGTGTTTTCACACCTTTTTGCCATAAGAGAAATATTTTCTCCATGGCAACTTCAGGGAATTTGCTTTTTAACAGTTGAAATATGTCGCAAACATATTTTAACTAACCTAAACTTTGCTTAGGCTTAAACACTGCCTGGCGCTAATATTTCGTCATATAGAAAACAAACAGATGTATTAGTATAACGCTCGGGAATTGAGAAAGTCTTTTTTAACGTTTCGAGCCTACGCTCTTCCACAGAAAGGAACACAGAAAGAAACAAGGAAAGACACAAGGAGAGAAAAAAAAGGAGAGAAAAAACAAGGGGAGAAAAAAAAAAGAGAGAAAAAATGTGTGTAGTGGTTAGCGATCTATCTACACACACACACACACACACAAACATATATATATATATATATATATATATATATATATATATATATATATATATATATATGTAGTGGATCTTACATGCATGAACTTTATTGTTACATATATATATATATATATATATATATATATATATATATATATATATATATATATATATATATATATATATATATATAATTATGTGTATTTCTTCTATCTTAATGAATAAAACTTCTTCTGATAGAATAAATGGGTTAATAGAAACCAATGTAGCAAAGAACACAAAATAACTGTGGTTTAGTTCCTGTTTTTAAGGCAGGAACTCCTTGAAATTTTGGGTATTTGAGTATATTTAAGAATTTAAGAATTTAAGGATTGGAGAAAAGGATTGGAATAAAGTATGCAATTATAACATGCGTTTTCTCCAATCCTTAAATTCTTAAATATATATATATATATATATATATATATATATATATATATATATATATATATATATATATATGTAACAATAAAGTTCATGCATGCAAGATCCACTACACACACATATATATATATATATATATATATATATATATATATATATATATATATATATATATATATATATATATATATATATATATATATATATATATATATATATGTATATACTTATATATAAATTGCCTGTGTCTTGAACTTATTCTGTCGTCGTTTATCGCTTATGTTTTCCTCGCTGTCCTTTAAGGCCATTGTGTTCGCTCACTTGTCCCAGCAGCTTTTCGCTGTTGACGCCACCAAAAATATAGAAACCGGCAATGAGACCCGCTTAGATGCCCCAACGCTGCTTGTCTGCACAAGCGAACCATATGGTGTATTTAATGTATCCGTATCGTAATAGCACTTTCAAATCAGATGTAAGCAGGTGGGGATTTTAGTTTAAAGACATTTTAATCCCTGGATTGCAGGATTAAGATTAACTCATTTGTGGTACTCAAAACATATAATTAATAAAAGGCTAAAGTTTTCCACCCTTATTCCTTACAAATAATGAAGAGGCGTAGGTGTGGCTGTGCGGTTAAGAAGTTCACTTTGCAACCACAAGGTTTCGGGTTCAGTCCCACAGCACGGCACTTTCTGTCTTTTAGTAAAGCCTCGAATCCAGCAATGTCTTGTGAGTGTATTTAGTAGACAGAAACTGTGCGGAAGCCTGCCGATCTATATATATACGTTTATGTGTGTCGTTGTGCTTGTCCCACCACTATCACCACCACATAACAACCGACGTTGGTTTGTTTATATCCTGTAACTTAGTAGTTCGGCAACAAAAAAAATGGTAAAGTAAGTACCAAACTTTAAAAAAATAAGAAAAATGTACAGGGGTAGATTTGCACGACTATACCCTTTAATGCATGCCCCAGTATGGCCGAAGTCCAATTTATATTAAAATCAGTTGTAGTTCACGTTCTAATCCAAAGGTTGACAGTCTTATGCAACTTCATTCAAAGTGGTTGGTTTATTCTAAACAAAACTAAAGGAGTGAAAACTCGATGAGGTTAGCCAAATCTGGATTTTATCAGAATGCTCGTAAGGTAGGCTGCCAAGATTAAAAATCCCCATTTCTTTGCGTTACATATATATATATATATATATAGAGAGAGAGAGAGAGAGAGAGAGAGAGAGAGAGAGACAAACAGACAAACAGACAGAGTGGGAGACGGGGAAAAAGAGAGGCGTACAAACACATGCATTGAGCAGAATCACAAATAATTTCGAGTCATAGTCTACAGTACAAGGGGGACAACTCTAAAATGACTGTACAAAAACTTGTCACGAAATAATTTTTAAGACTCTTTTGAACTGAATTTAGCGTTTAGTTCAGTTCCGTCGATTTAAGTCTTTTTTTTTTTATTATTATTATTTTATGAAAGGGAGATATTTGGGGATATTTTAAAATTCTCTCCAGCTCCCAGAATTTACTCAGTGTTTTATTATACTGTTGCATGCTGGAGACGAAAATTACATTCATTTCCTCTAAAACTGAACCCTTTCTACTACTATAGGGCACAAGGCCTGAAATTTTGGGAGAGGGATTAGGATTACATCGTCCCCAGTGTCCAACTGGTACTTATTTTATCGACCCCAAAGGATGAAAGGCAAAGTCAACCCCGGCAAAATTTGAACTCAGAAATACCGCTAAGCATTTTATTCGGCATGCTAACGATTCTGTCAAGCTTGCCACCTTCCTCCAGAAATTATTAATAAATTACAAGCTTTTAGTGTTATGTAGTTTTAGGTAATCGGAAGCGTCCATTACCGACATACAGGAAGTCGCAATTGTCTGTTTCCATGGTTATTTGAAAAATAATTGTGGCTGAAAAGAATTCCAAAAGATCCATGCCGTTTTTCCTTTCCAACTTACTTCAGCGGCCAATTCCCTAACCTTTAGGATGTTTGTTTGGTTTTTATAAGTCATATTTTTAAGAGAGGTGAATATTTGTTCGTCACTCTTGTGGGAATTAAGGTTCATGTGAGGATCAGACTCAGGAACCAAGCCGCAATGCTCTATACAAGGCCTGGCCAACTCGAATTACATTTAGCCGGGTTAATTCACACTTTATATTGGGTAAAGTGCTGGAAAAGTAATCTTAAATGACAAGTATGTTCTTCTGCTGAAGCACTGGCAATCAGGAGATCATTGATATAGGCATCGACGAAATCCAGTCCATCAATGACTGTCTGTAAATTGTTGAAATGTGCTGGCAGCATTTCGGACGCCAAATGACAGTCAAGAATCCGAAAGAGCCAAATGGAGTTGTTACTGCCATCTTTGGAATGTCTTTAGGGAGGACATGGAGCTGAAGGTAAGCTATTATCAGATCGAGTTTGGAAAACACAGGACAGCTATGCAGTGAGGAAGAAAAATCTTGAAGTTTTTTGAGGGCCACTTGTATACTGACAGAATTGAAAGCATTTTGCTTTCTCATGCTATTATTACAATAATGAATGAATGATTGTTGATTCAACATGAAACATTATCGTTGCAAAAACAGTAGTATCTCTCTTTTTTACTTTTCATTACAATCTTTAATTTTTGATAAAATTTTAAAGTTTGTTTAAATAAACCCATTTCAAGAAAGTATCGAGTGGACCGCAAGATAAAAGCCTGCGGGCCTCAGGTTGGCCAGCCCTGCTCTATACAGTCGCTGGCTCCGCTAGAAATAACACCCAAACCTCCCTGAAGTCATATGTATTATTCTTGTTCAGAACTTGTTAGCTTGTTTACATCTTCATAAGCCTTGCTTCCAGAGACCGCTTAAATAAGTACCAGGCTTTAAAAATATGTACTATAGTCGATTTGTTCGACTAATTAAAATGGTGCCCCAGCTTGGCCACAGTCCAATGAGTGAAAAACACAATGTAGGCACTTTTTGGTTATCTCACCCCCATTAAAAAATTGGGTTATTTCTCCCAACTAAAAAAAAATTGTAAAACTTAATAAACAAGAAAGGTGAAAAGATTAAACATCGTTTTGAATCTGATAATATTTTTATAACAAAACATACAAAACTGAAAACATTAATAAATATATATAGGTGTAGGAGTGGCTGTGTGGTAAGGAGCTTGCTTACCAACCACATGGTTCCACATTCAGTCCTACTGCGTGGCACCTTGGGCAAATGTCTTCTACTATAGCCTCGGGTTGACCAAAGACTTGAGAGTGAATTTCGTAGACGGAAACTGAAAGAAACTCATCCAATATGTGTGTGTGTGTGTGTGTGTGTGTGTGTGTGTGTGTGTGTGTATGTCTGTGTTTGTCCCCGCCCCCCCAGCATCGCTTGACAACCGATGCTGGTATGTTTACATCCCTGTCACTTAGCCATTCGGCAAAAGAGACCAATAGAATAAGTACTAGGCTTACAAAGAATAAGTCCTGGGGTCGATTTGCTCGACTAAAGGTGGTGCTCAAGCATGGCCACAGTCAAATGACTGAAACAAATAAAAGAATAAAACATGAAAACTGAAAAAAATTGAACATCTTTTTGAATTTGATAATATTTTTATAACAAACCATTCCATGCGTATTATGGAGGCCAAAAGTCAACAATGTGTTGAAGTATTGAATCAAACGAATCTAATTTTTTTAATCCAATCTCATCACCACATTAACTCAATTTTTTAGTGGGGAGATAACCCAATTTTTTAATGGGGGTGAGATAACCAAAAAGTACCCATAATGTATGTATGTGTGTATGTATGGATGTATGTAATGAAAATAAGCTAGGATAAGTCAGAGTGGTTAATGTGATGTATTGGAACACAGGCAAATACAGATCTATCAAATACCACACAACATCCATTCCTCATTTATTAAAATGATCTCTGCCCCTAGATGATGTACCACAATCACCATATGGTAGTGAATGCCCTGCTGCAAACCTAAGATTCAAGCATTCTCCAAAATGGACATGCCATTAAGAAAAAGGACAAGTTTGTTGTCAGGAGAAAAGGGGACAGTCAAGGACGTGTTTCTCATTCTATAGGCCCACTGCTTCCAGTTGCTGTTTAGTAATTGATACATCCACTAGAGACGGAGATTATTTTAATAGGCATTCCAGTACTTTTTAGTTATCTCACCCCCATTAAATAATTGCCATTAGAATATTGGTTTACCTCTCCACTAAAAAATTGAGTTTGTGGCAACAAGAGATTGGATTAAAAGAAATCCTTTAGACTCAATACTTCAACACATTGTTGACTTTTGGCCCCCTCAATAGGAATGGAAGGGTTTGTTATAAAATTGTTATCAGATTCAGTAAGATATTTAATTTTTTCAGTTTTTTTTTTTCATTTAGGTGGGGGAGATAACCAAAAGTACCAATTTTTTCATAAAACGGGGGTGGAGATTATCCAAATTTTTTAATGGGGATGTTATAACCAAAAAGTACCAGCATTCCTTTGGTATGTGTGCACGTATATAAATATATGAATGTACATGCATGTGTATGTGTATATATACTCATGCCTAATTCATTTAACCAGTTAATGGTTGTCCAACCGTAGCTAAGCCAAGACATTTTAAAACAATAGATGACCAATAAGATGAGGGGACTAAACAGCAAAAATTACCCTCCCCAATACCAGCAGGATTTCCAACTACCCACTACCAGCAGGATTCTAACTTCTCCATAAGCAGAAAAATAATGGAGTAATTCATCGCAGGTTTATAGAAGTCTGGACATTATTGTAACAATTCTCACAAACTATTTTTTATATAAATTCCTCCATTACAAACAGGACTAATCCGTATGTACCCCAAGGGCATCCAGCTGTAGAAACTCTGCCACATTAGATTGGAGCCTGGTGTTGCCATCCGGTTTCACCAGTCCTCAATCAAATCGTCCAACCCATGCTAGCATGGAAAGCGGACGTTAAACGATGATGATGATGATGATGATATATAGGTCTGGACATTTTGCAGGAAATATAGCAATAGGAACCAATGCACCAGTCTTCC
Organism: Octopus bimaculoides; assembly: GCF_046866305.1. Taxonomy (NCBI): domain Eukaryota; kingdom Metazoa; phylum Mollusca; class Cephalopoda; order Octopoda; family Octopodidae; genus Octopus; species Octopus bimaculoides. Next base: position 191,291,165 of record NC_142929.1, on the reverse strand, counting down.
TTTCCAAATGCAACTAATGCGTATGTACCAGGGAACATGTCTGCATGGGAATGTTTATGTATACATGTGTATGTATGTATGTATGTGTGGGTGGGTATATATGTGTCCTCCTCATGTATAACAACAATAATAATTGACTCATTGGTATGAATGTATAGACATTTGTGCATGTACATTTAAGTGTACATATATGTATTCATGTATTTATGTATATCTATATATGTTAAAGTATGCATATATATGTGAGTTTTTACAATTTTATATTTGGATATTGTAAATTAACTTCATGAACTTTATAAAATCTCTGAAGAGGCCTAGAGAATCATACATGTACCTCTATTTCATCTATCAATTACTCCAGCTTACTGGAGTTATATAGATAGAATGAGGCATGCCACCTCTAGGCTGAAACAGCTGTAAGACATTGTCCTTTTTCGGTCACTAGATGTCCTTTTTAATTTTAATTACTGATATGACGTAATGTCATATCAGTATGTGTTGGTATATTGTTTTTATTGTCCTCTTAGTTAAAAAATAAACAGGTAAATTGACATAATACAATGTCTGCAAGTTGATGAGTACCACATATTCCCCTCCATTTTCTTATTGCTATATAAATTAAGGGTAAAATATCCTTTTACCCACACCCATTTATTGCACTTGGTGAAAACACTAGTGTAATAATAATTGGGTATCCTTCCGGCAGTATATTGGATAGATATTATCTCTTGGTGGGTTGGATTCACAACCCCTAACTTTCTTGGATATATATATATATATATATATATATATATACGACGGGTTTCTTTCAGTTTTTGTCTACCAAATCAGCGCTTCTTTAGAAGCGCACCTCTCCAAGAAAATGACGCCTAATTTCTCCAAAAAATTACGAAAATGGCAAATATATCCAAAATAAATGAAGTATGCAAAAAACTAGTTAGATTCATCTATTTTTAAATATCTTATACTAAAAAATAAAACACGGAAAACGGGCACTCACGAATATAAAGACAAGTCAGATGATGTATCACATATTATTAATGATATGAGGGACCCGACAATAACGTTTGCAAATTCTTGATAATTTTTAATCAGATTTTTACTGCGCACTGGTTAGGGTTAAGGTTAGGTGGTGTGGACTCGCTTTACCTTTGCCCATTTTATGATGTGATATTTCCCGTTCAGACACAAAATTTGACTTAATAGTATATGGCTGTGTGGTAAGTAGCTTGCTTACCAACCACATGGTTCCGGGTTCAGTCCCACTGCGTGGCACCTTGGGCAAGTGTCTTCTACTATAGCCTCGGGCCGACCAAAGCCTTGTGAGTGGATTTGGTAGACATAAACTGAAAGAAGCCCGTCATATATATGTATATATATATATGTATGTGTGTCTGTGCTTGTCCCCCCACCATCGATGCTGGTGTGTTTACGTCCCCGTAACTTAGCGGTTCGGCAAAAAGAGATCGATAGAATAAGCACTAGGCTTACAAAAATTAAGTCCTGGGGTCGATTTGCTCGACTAAAGGCGGTGCTCCAGCATGGCCCCAGTCAAATGACTGAAACAAGTAAAAGAGTAGTTATAAACTGACTTTTAAGAAAAAGATTGTGAAACGGTCTTCTTCCAATTCGCAGACGATATTGTCGGGCCCCTTGTATCATTAATAATATCTAAACTGGTAAAAGTAAGTTACCGCCCTTTGTATCGTCCGACATGTTTGTTTACATTCGCCGGTTCCCGTTTTCCGTGTTTTATTTTTTAATATAAAATATCTAAAAATTGATGAATCTTCCTAATTTTTTGCATGCTTCATTTATTTTGGATACATTTCCCATTTTCGTAACTTTTTTAACAAGTAAGCGTCATTTTCTTGGAGAGGAGGCTTTGGTGGAGCTCGAGGCCGTGGTACTTGCTCAAGGTACCACGCAGTGGGATTGAACCCGGAAGTTTGTAAAACAAACTTCTTACTACACAACAAGTGCGATTTAAACCTACTTGACAAATAACCAGTTTTTAGAAATCCACGAGAATTCCCGCTCTTGTAGAGTATTTTTACCCTTTATTCTTAAATCGGGGTTTGGGTGTTACAAAGAATATATGAAAGATTGTAAGATATAGGAAGACATGTCAACAAACATAGGCAAATATATTTTGTTTTTGTATTTAAATTAAATACTGAAAGAAGAAGGATCGAATTGTTCAAATAAGAGAAAAATCAAGATCATAAAATGAAATTTTAAAAAAAAACCGCGGTGGGAATGAGACGTGGGAAACGAAGTTCCAAATTCCATAAGTTTGGAATTTGGTAACCCAAGACATTGACAGAATAAGCATGAGATAACAAATATTTGCAAAGAAATTAACATGAAATTAACAAAGTAAATAAACATTTAATGTAGAGATAACAAGACCAGGATATAAATTCTTTTTACTACAGGCTAAAGGCCAGTAATTTGGTGGGAGGGGCCAGTCGATTAGATTGACTCCAGTACGCAACTGGTACTTAATTTATCGACCCCGAAAGATTGAAAGGCAAAGTCGACCTTGGCGGAATTTCAACTCATAACGTAGCGACGGACGAACTACCGCAAAGCATTTCGTCCGGTGCCAACCATTCTGTCAGGTCGCGATATAAATGGAAGCGGTCGCCTTTTTTCTTCTGTAAACATTCTCACCTTAATTAAAACTAATAATTATTAGCAGTAATTAATTGTTATAGATATATTCGATGGACGGTGGAGATCGCTTTCTGGCATACGGGACATTTCCTCTGGTGATAATAATATTTCAAGGCACATTTCAAACACAGAGCTGTGTGTCCACACGGTAAGACGACGGCATTAAACTCGTAATGTTTGCAAACAGGACAGCTGCGATGGCTGGCATTTCTGTAACTACTTAAATCAACAGAACCACTATTACCATTATCATCGATGTTGTTGAAAGAAATATCTTCAGCTTCGTTGTCAGGCTCGTCGTCAGAAAATGGTTCAATGTCCGGGGGAAAATGAGGTCGTGGGGCACGAAGACCACTTCTGTGTCTCTGCGTATGGGACCGCATCCTTTGTGGTTCCCTTCTACACAGTTTATATATCAGATAGCAAGTTATTGCAAAAATAATCAAATATATTGGGAGGTATTTGGCAGGAAGATATGATGGGGCATATTTCGTGAAGAGTCTTTTACAACTTTTAAAAAGATAACTGTTATAGAGAGGCATGAAAATAAAGCAGCCAAAAGAATAGAGTTTCTCATAAAGTCTTTCGAAAGTAAAGTTTCGCCATAAATCTATGATGTGATAATTAAAGTTGAGTAACATCGGCTTCACTGAATAATGCCACAGTTCGTTGAGGCGTATCTTCGCTAAAGGTAAATACGATGAGAAATCAGTATATTGGTAAAGTATATATTGTATGAAATTAAAACATATATAAATCTCGAGTAAAGTCCATAGCAGCCATAAGATCATAGTCAAGTGATAATAATAACAGGCGGAAGTTCCTTCCCAAGCGAAACGACGAATTTATTTTTGGTATTTGTGACGAACAAGAGAAGACAATTCCGGATTTAATCCCCAAATACAGGATTATTCTTCTTTTTTCCATTTATTTCCTCCTACTTCTTGGAAGAGTCATGGAGGGAGAGCCCTCAGGTCCCCTATTCTTTAGGGGCCTATCAAAAGTAACTATCATTAGACTTTCCTGATGGATTCATAAGCGTCTAAGTCTATGGATATTATTCATCTGAGTTCAAATTCTGCCCAGGTCGATTAAATAAGTACCAGTTACGCACTAGTGTCGATGTAACCGACTTAATCCCTTTGTCTGTCCTTGTTTGTCCCCTCTGTGTTTAGCCCCTTGTGGGCAATAAACAAATAATTATTCATCCATCTCGTTCTTGTTCTTCCCCCAAGGTCTTCTACCAATTAGCTTGGCTTGAAGAATTCGTCTTGCGGTTCTTTCTTATGACATTCTAATTCACACGTCCGTCGTACTGGAGTTGTGACCTCTCAATACGGAGAGGTTCGATCCGAAGTGACTCCTTCACCTCCGAGCTACGTAACATATCGAGTAACATCACTACAAAGACCCTTGGGAGAAACCCTATTTCGGCCGCTTGTATTTACGATTGGACCCTTTCAATCATTACTCAACATTCATAACAATAGGTGAGGATAGAATTGGCCGCCGACACAAGTCTCCGTTTTGACGGAGATTTTTCAAATCTTTTTGGCACCACACAATTCGTAATGACGGGGGAAAGGTTTTTTAGGAAAAAGAAATTTTTTTAATATTCTGAGGATCGAATACTGGAGATAGCGCGTCGGACAAAATGCTTAGAAGCATTTCTTTCGACTTTTTTTCGACAACTACTGCGGTCGATGTAATCGACTAGCCCCTCCCCTCAAAATTACTCTGTGTGTGCGTTACGTGTGCGTCAGTGTGTTGGATATCTTTAAAAAGTGTTACTTGAAGAGGTTTGCGTGTGAATAGGGGAAAAGAGAGAGAGAGAGAGAGAGAGGGAGAAAGTGATGAGTAAAATGAGAGGAAGGAAAAATAGGAGAGAAGACAATTGTGTTTATAACTGAGAGAATCCTTTTTTAAGAAAAAAAAATATGTAGAAATTTATGACTAGGTTAAATAAGCTTATATAGATATATACATTAAATGTAATTTTATATATACATAAATTTTAACTGTTGGTGTTGGTTTGTGACAACATCGTAAGCGGCCAGCCTCGTTTTCAGAATTGGCGCCAATTGTGAGTGAAGGTGTTGTCACGTTGTTGTTGTTTCCTTCTAAACTAGTGTCCACGGTTGATTCTCTTACTTGATGTTTAATGTTTTAGCACCATCATGGATGTTGAATTACAAGCTATATGCAGTGCCCTCGGTTACCAGGAAGGGTCGAAATACTTAAAAGAACCGGATTGTCTGGAATCGGTAAAAGATCTGATACGTTGTTTGAGACGAGATGACGATACGTGTTGCATTCGTCGCCAGCTGGGACAGGCAGAAATTGTACAAAGTGACTTACTACCTTTGATTAAAGAATACAAATCCGATCGCAGTCTTTTCGAGACTGTCATACGGCTGTTACTTAATCTTACACAGCCGGCACGTCTTTGTTTTGGGGGCCAGATTCCCGAAGATAAAGTTCTGAGGAACTACTACATGGAAGTAGAAAGCATTCTGAGGAACTACAAAAAGGCCTTCGTCGACGATGTGCTTTTCGCTGTACTCACCGAGAAATTAACCGATTTATTGAAACTTGACTGGGAACACAGACACGAAGAGGACCGAGTGTTGATTGAAAGGCTGTTGATCCTAGTACGGAATGTGCTTCATGTTCAGCCAGATGCCAACGAAGAAAAGAGGACGGACGACGATGCCAGCATTCACGACCAAGTGCTGTGGTCGTTACACGTCAGCGGTATGGAAGATTTACTCCTATATGTGTCTAATTCTGCTGACGAAAGACAGTACTGCATGCATACATTGGAGATTGTAACTCTGATGTTTCGTCAACAAACACCTGCCTTGCTTGCTTCGGCCGGTGTCCAACGAGCGATCAGCGAAAAAGAAAAAGATGTGAGAGAATTGGAAATTATTCGTGAACAGGAACGAATTGCTAAACAAAAACGAGTTCGATACATGAGTACAAGACACTCCCGGTTCGGTGGCACCTACGTACTTAAGAATGTCCAGTCGATTAGCGATAGAGAAGTCATCTTTCACGGATCCCTGTATAAAGCAGGTAACCATTCTTTTGATATTACTAAAAAATCTCGTGTTACCCCCAAAAACCGTGCCCCCATCACACAAGTCGATGTTGTTCGCAGATCAACTCTGAGTATTCGCCTGTGCCTAAAAGAATTCTGCGTCCAGTTCTTGGAGAACTGCTACAATCCCCTTATGTCTGCAGTGAAAGATAATTTGGTGCGTGAGGTTGCTCAAGATCATGATGAAACCTATTATTTGTGGGCCTTGCGGTTTTTCATGGAATTTTGTCGTTTGCACAGCCAACAGGTTGAACTCATTAGTGAAACTCTGTCAGTGTCTGCCTTTCATTACATCCAGGTGAATCTCTTCAATTATTATGAAATGATTACGACAGATAAGAAAGAAGCTAAAGTCTGGGCGAAACGAGTGCATCTGGCTCTGAAGGCTTATCAAGAACTTTTAATGACTCTTCATTCTATGGAAACATCCAAGAACAAGCACCTTGTATCAAGTGCTAAGGTCTTAAAAGGTAATATTTTCTACATGATGGAATTTCGCGATATATTCGTGGTTCTGTTAAGTAAGTTCGATCACAGCAAATATTCTACCTCCTATTTGACAGATTTGGTGCATGCAACTCATCTGTTCTTGAAGATGTTGGAGATTTCCCAGAAATCTAACCGATGTATCGTGGTACAAAAAAAAAAGAAAGCCTCACAGAAATCTAAAAGCTCTCGGAATAATAAAAACAACAATGCTGGCAATTCTTCGAGAACGCAATTATCTGAAGAAGAACTTCTTAATCTGTGGGATGATGTTTCTAGTGAAGTTTCTGCTGTGTTGAGTGGAGAGAATGAAATGAGTGAAGGTGTTCTCCCCTTCGATGCCGCTTCAGAAGTCGACATTGATCAACAGCGAGCAGATACTATGGTACGTATACAGACCTGCCTTCGATCAAAAAATCCTGCAGAAGCTGTGGCACTTCTCCGTGCAGCCCGGGAGGTTTGGCCTGACAACAATGAATTTGGCAGTGCTGAAATGAGTCCCGAAGATGAATTTTTAGCCCTAAGAGAGGTATTTATGGCAAATTTATCTCAGAATAGTGAAAACATGGCTGCTACAGTGGCTGAAGAATTAGAAGAACAGGAAGATGATATTGTCGAAGAGGAAATGTCTTCGGTTGTTACCAGTGAAGAAGAACTCAGTACTCGAGATTTTATTGCTAAATTTGCCAAACCTGCGATTCTCCAAAGTTACACCACCCTACTTGCTAACTTCAAAAACAATTCAGCTTTTACAAACCACTGCATCATCAAAATGTTCCACCGTATTGCTGTTGATCTTCATCAGGAGGGCATGTTCTTCCAAGCCCGCCTGTTTTGCATCTTCAGAGAAGCATTTGCCCTGTCCAAAGTGAAGCATTTTCAGGAAATAGTGCAATTTGGTGTGTTCATTGTCCGGAAATTCTTCGTTGTAGCTGAGAAGAACAAAAAAATTTTCATGGAAATGTTATTCTGGAAAACAGCCCGGGAAGCTGGAGAACTTTCGGATGGTTACTTTAATCCAAACCAAAATGTGAAACAAGTTTGGACTGAGGACCAGGAAATGGAACTAAAACGGTTGTTTGATGAAGCGAAAGAAGACCCTGAGAAGGATATTGTTGGTCATATCATGGCACATTTAACGGACGAGACCAAATCTCGTGGTCAGGTTCTCCGCCAGCTGAGAATCAGTGGCTTGATTCAATCTGCTAAAGATTTGAAACGAAAACAACCCCCATCGACCAACAGTGACAGGGCGCCATGGACGGAGGAACAAGAAACAGAACTCAGAGATGCTTTTGAACGGTTTCGAGGGTCTGATGATCCACTTGGTAACACCATGCAGAATTTGTCTTTTACTAAACCCAAGAATAAAATCAAAGATAAACTTTTTGGTTTGGATATTGTCCAGGATAAGAAAGAACTCTATAAGAAAAGATCAAGGAGGAAGAAACAGGGACGAATGGATGGGAGTGGTGAGAGTGGAAGTAACAGTGATTCAAATGATGATGATGATTGTGTTCAAGAAGGTCATGTGATGGCCACCCATTCTGATTCCTCTGGAGAGGAAAGTGATGAAGTCGAAGGAACTCGTGATATTGAGGGCCAACCTAGCAACAGTGATGACCTACCTAGCACTGATATTGAGGATGTTTTGAAATGTTTGGTGAGCCATGACTACAAAGGTCCCATCAGCTGGATCCAGAGGTCACTGCGAAGAACTGCTGAAGACAGACAGACACCGGGTACCTATGTTGGTGTACCTGTGGTACCACTTACTGAAGAAAATGAGGAGGCAATGGAAGACCCTATATTTCTTGACTTCCTGTTGCTGATTGGCCTCTCAAAGCCTATCACTGGTCAAGAGGCTTTCTGGCGTATCACTGGTGATTTGGATGGTTCCACGTTGACCATGATTGCTGATGGCTTGAATCTGGACGAGAACGGTCAGCCTACAAATACAGCAGAACTGAAGACATGGTTGGTGGCTAGGTCAGTGAAGTCAAAGACTGGTCAAAAACAAAATAAATCAAAGAAAGAGAAATCAAAAACCTCTGAAAATAATGGTAAAAGGAAGAAAGCGCTAATGGCACTGCAGAAAAAACAAACAAAAGACAAAAAAACTAAAGGAAAGAACAAAGCAAAATCCAGTAAAAACAATGATGAAGATAAAAAAAACTCAAAAAAGCAACGGCGAACAAAGAAGAAAAAGATTTCTGAAAACTCTGAAGAAGAAAATGGTGATTCCAACTCTCAACTAAATGTTTCTGGGAGTAATTCTCCAAAGTTTTCTAAACAAAGAAATTCAAAAGAGAATAAAAAAAAGAAGAGGAGGAGAATTGAGTTTGAGGACAGCAGTGATGAGGATGATGTAGAAGATAGATCTGAGAGTAATGCACGGAATGGTTCCATCCAAATTGATGATGATGATGAGAGTGGGGATGAACCTCTTATTTCTCAGGTAAAATCTAAACAAAATGCTGATGATGACAGTGATGATGATAGTGATGTACCTCTTAATTCTCTGCCAACATCCAAGAAAAAAATTAACCAAGATTTTAACGCTAACTGTTCAAAGAGAAAAGAAACTCCTTTAGCAAAGTTCAATTCTTCCGACAGTGACAGTGATGATGGCCGGTTGTTTATCGAAACTGAGTTGGAGAACTTTGACACTGTTGGAACCTCCGAAAAGAAGAAGAAGAAAAAGAAGCGTTTATTGAGTGATAGCAGCGATGAGGATGCGGGAAATCATAATGTTAGCACTGTAGACCTTCAACAAGAAAACGATGATGTTTCCCTTAATAAGGAAGCAACAGTCCCGCAGCTTGCAGGACCAAGTTTTGTGAAGAAAACCAAAAAGCGACAAAAACTGATAGACTCTGAGAGCAGTGACGGTGGCCACAGTGGGAAGACTATGGAGGAGTTGGATGACTCTGCTGCAGAAAGAAAAACGGTAAATGGAAGTAAACGGCAGAAAATTGCAATATTGGAGAGCTCTGATGATGATTCAGGTGATGAAGATAAGGAAAATCATGAAATTGATTCCACTAAAGAATTGAACCCAAAACAGGATGATGTTGATTTGTTCGACAAAGCTAAAAGTGTCCAGACCCCCAAATATGTCAAACAGAATCCAAATATTATCAACAACAATACTGTTGATACTTTCCCAGCCACTTTGTTGTCCTTACCAAATATGGAACCAGACACCAATGTCTTTGATGACCATATACCACTTGTTACTGCCATTCGCAGGAAACGTGTTCTTAGCAGTGATGATGAGAATGATTAAAGGTGACTTTCCAAATCTTTCTTGGAGTAAAAGAAATTAAGTAACCATTCCCCAAATCATATTTTCTTCCTTTGGCATCTTCTGTGACTCAAAGGCTCAAAGAATGTCTAACAGGAAATTATCATTATTATTTTTATATTTATGGAGAGTCAGCATCATATATATATATATATTGTTTTGGGATTTGGTTTGCAAGATTCTTTATGTGAGTTTGTGTATTGAAGCATATTCTGTTGTGTCCGGCGAGAGTCATTTTCTTTTTGTGCCATATAATTTAACACACTCACTGGGAAAATTTCCACTTATTTGTTTTTTAATTTTTTCGTTGCGTCTTGCAACCTTTTCAATAGTCTTGAAAAGGTTGCAGGACGCAACAAAAATTTTAGAAAAAATAAATAAGTAAATGAGTGGAAATCGAACTGGTGAGTGTGTTAAATTATAAGACACTAAAAGAGAATGGTTCTCCCCAGACACAACAGTATATATATATATATCTACACACGCATGCACACACATGCTATATTTGTATATAGCATATAAAATAAATGTAAAATAACGACACACACACACACACCTATACACTACAGAACTGAATTGTAGCAAATTATATAAATTATAAAAACTTTTGTTTTAAATAAATTTTTTTTTTATAACACAACACAAGTGACTGAAAAATCATTAAAACTAGAAATATTTTTCAATTCCTTTTTCCTTGTAAAAGAACAGAATTCAACAGACAAATTGGTTAATAAAGAAACATTTCTTTTTTTAATTAATATTTCACTTTGTTAATTAATGACCAGCTTTGTGGTTAGTGTATCAGGTCATGATTCCCAGGAGTGCGTTGTGGCCTTAAGCAAGGCTCTTTATTTCACATTGCTCCACTCCACTCAGCTGGCAAAAATGAGTAGAACCTGTAATAGAAAAGGACCAGCTGTGTCATGCTGAGTCTCCTGGAGAACTATGTTAAGGGTACATATGTCTGGAGTACTCAGCCACTTGCATGTTAATTTCACAAGCAGGCTAATCCATTGGTTGGACCAACTGCAACTCTTGTTGTCATAACCGATGGAGTGCCAGTTACATGGTTGGCGTTTTCACCCAGAATATAACAGTAATATCTTGCCATTATCTTCATCATTAGGGCGGTGAGCTGGCAGAATCATTAGCACACCAGCTGAAATGCTTAGTGGTACTTTGCCTGCCGTTATGTTCTGAGTTCAAATTCCACCAAGGTCGACTTTGCCTTTCATCCTTTCGGAGTCAAATAAGTACCAGTTACGCACTGGGGTCGATCTAATCGACTTATTCCCTTTATCTGTCCTTGCTTGTCCCCTCTATGTTTAACCCCCTGTGGGCAATAAAGACATTATTTTTTTTAATGTCCATTTTCCATGTTCGCATGGATTGGATGGAACTTGTTGATGCCTTTCCTGTCACCAACCTTCACCTCTTTCCAAGAAAGGTAACATCCCCCCTCCCCCATGGCCAAACATCTTTTTCTTGGAAGATTGAAAACAAACAACATCACTTGTATAATAATTATATTCATTTACTACCATTATTTGATCCTTTCTATTCTAGGCACAAAGCCTGAAATTTGCGAGGAAGGGTAAGTCGATTAGATCAACCCCAGTGCATAACTAGTACTTATTTCATCGACCCCAAAAGGATGAAAAGTAAAGTCGACCTTGGCAGAATTTGAACTCAGAACGTAGCGGCAGATGAAATACTGCAAAGCATTTCGCCCAGTGTGCTAACGATTCTGCCAACCTGCCACCTTACAACCGTTATATAATGTCAAGACAAGGATACACACACACACACATAAGTGCGTATATATAGAGATGGATGGGGAGGAGAATCTTTTGTTTAGTTTCTGTGTGCCACGTGAGTAACCTTACGGATGTTTTTCAAGAACCTGTACTGTCTCCCCTTTTCATTATTCAAACCCCTCCCTCACTGTTCACTCGCATGAAGCTAATCCCCGTCCCAGGGTTTGTAGTCATGTGAGCTGCATGGCAACCTCGCTCGTGCAGGTGACATGAGAAATGCATCCAGTACACACTGTAAAATGGTTGGCATTAGGAAGGGTCTCCAGCCTTAGAAACTTTGCCAAAACAGACAACTGGAGCATGGTACAGTCCTTTGGGCACATTGAATCCCATCAAACCAGCATGGAACAGGATCACTGAGTGATGATGACGACGATGATACACACACACACACACCCACACGCCTCTAATATTTTGTGGAAACGTGTGGCCAGGGTGAAATATTGCTTTGCTAAGAAACGAGGGTTGACAACAAGAAAAGCATTGAGCTGTAGAAAATTCATCACCATGAACTCCACCAAACCCATACCAGCATGGAAAAGTGGACGTCAATGTTGTTGTTATTATTATTATTATTAATTATTACTAAATGTGAATGAGTTCTAACTCTGATATTAATAATCAACTGTCAGATTGTCGTTCAGTCCCAGATTTGATTTGATCCGAGTTAAATCTTCGCAACGAAGGGGAGATCACTGTGTTAGATTCTCCACCATCCGTCTTTTAACGTCAACTTTTCGTCGCTTGTATGGCTCAGACTGAGTTTATTGAGGCAGATTTTCTGCATTCGGATGTCCTTCCTGTTGCTAACCGTCACCTGTTTCCAAGCAAGGTAATATTTCCCCTCCAAGGCCAGACATGTTTTTCATGATAACCATTTATAATTACAGCATTCTGTCTAGACAAGGAAAAACAAACAAACAAACACACATGTTTCATATTTGTTTCAAAATATAACATTGGCTTATGTCTGTTTCAGAAATCTTTTTTAGAATTTATCTGAAAAATATGTTCTGTCAAGAAGAAGAAAAAAGAAGAATTACAAATGGCCAAATCCTGTTCTTGTTTATAGTTTCTGAGTTGTTTTAAAATATTTTGCAGCTATTTTGGTTGCTGTTTCTGTGTGACACTACTACCATAATGGATGGAACCAACTGCGGAGCACAATATTATCATCATCATCATTTAACATCCATTTTCTATGCCAGTATGGGTTGGATGGTTTGACAGCAGCTGCACCAGGCTCCAATCATCTGTGTTCGCATGGATTCTACAGCTGGATGCCCTTCCTAACACCAACCACTTTACAGAGTGTACTGAGTACTTTTTATGTGGTGCCTTAGTTTTAGGATTTCAATTGTTGTGGTGGGTGGGTCTTTAGTCATCATCACCAACATCAGTTTCACTTTCACTTTCCTGTCTCACACGCATCAAATGGGTTGTCTCTGTCCAAGCTAGTTCTTTGGAGTCACTGTCCTCCGAGATGGTTCACAGTATTAGATTTCACTCACACCTTTTATTTTTGCTATGGTTAGAGATTTTCATTTACTCAACCTGACTAAAGGGCCCTACAGGACCCTACATGGTTTCCTCCCATTCATCCACCACTTTGCCAAGGGTATTGGTTATATTCTATCATGACACCAGCACCAATGAAGTAGCCTTGCACACATAACACACACACACACAGAGTAATTTTGAGGGGAGGGGGCTTGTCGATTACATCAACCACAGTACTTGACGTAAAACATCGAAAGAAATGCTTCTAAGCATTTTGTCCGACTTGCTATCTCCAGTATTCGATCCTCAAAATTTACTACCCTATGTTGTCCCTTTTATTTCAAGTCCATGTGGCCCAGAGAATGAGTAGAAGGGAGATTTATGACAAAAGAACCCAAATGAATGGATGAAGGATGTGACAGCTTGATGGAAGAGTTATTGGGGTGAAAGACTGGCAGTTGTTATGGAGATTGTTTATAATTCCATTAAATAGACTACACATAAAAGTACCCATGCAGTGCCACTTAAAATCACCCAGTGACACTCTGAAAGGTGGTTGGCATGTTAGGAAGGGCATCCAGCTGTAGAAACCATACCAAATCAGACTGAAGTCTGGTGCAGCTTGGTCAAATCGTCCTACCCATGCCAGCATGGACAACAGATGTTAAATGATGATGATGATGGTAACTATAATACTTTGTTTTTAACGGTGGAACTTGAAGTAGTTGAAGCTATAAATAATAAACAGCATGAAGTGCCATTTTGAGTCGACCAACCAAAATTCAGTCATTCACATCCAGCCATAGAAACCATGCGGAAACAGACAACTGGGTCCTGGTACAGCTCTCCAGCCTTACCAGCTCCTGTTAAACTGTCTAACCCATGCCGGCATGGAAAATGGACGTTAAATGATGATGATGATGATATCTTTCATCTTTTACTTGTTTCAGTCATTAGACTGTGGCCATGCTGGAGCACCACCTTGAATATTTGTCAAACAAATCAACGCCAGTACTTTTTTTTTAAGCCTAGTACTTCTATCGATCTCTTTTACCGAACCACTAAGTTATAGAGACGTAAACACACACGATGGGCTTCTTTCAGTTTCCTTCTACCAAATCCACTCAAAGTTTTGGTATAATAGAAGACACTTGCCCAAGGTGCCACTCAGTAGGACTGAACCCGGAACCATGTGGTTGGTAAGCAAGCTACTTACCACACAGCCACTCCTGCAACCAAATCTTTCTCAAATTATACTGTCTGTGAAAAAAAGCGGACGCATTGGATAATGTATACTATGTGTGAAAAATGTCGGTATGGTCACGGCTGGAATGCTTTTAACAATGTCAGCTTGATCAGGGCTAGTATCAAATAGCAGTGCTATTTAAGTCTGTTCGAGTTATGTCCCTTGGACCTTTGAAAAATTGGTTCTTTTTATAATTTGATTTTGTTCTGGTTTCTCCCTTAGTCACAAGGTTTGAATTTGTGATTACGGCTGAATGCTGCGACGTGGTTTTCAAATACGCTAGAAATAGCAGCTGAATCTCTCAAAACACGCTTTACCATCGACAAAAATTAGAAGGATAAACAATGTCTGAAAAATTTGGGTGGTCATGGCAAGGATGTGTTTGATCAAAGATCTGCTCAACCACGGCTGACCTAGGGCCAAACAACAAGCAGTATTTTATCAACCCTCTGTGGTTTGACCTTAGCTGGATGTAGAAATATGAGAAATTATCTAAACCTGTGGTTCTTAACCACGGAGCATATGACCTTTGGGGACCCTTTCATCAGAGACATTCTTGCCATGACCATCCAAGATTTTGTTGCTAAAGTTTCATCATCATTGTTTAATGTCCGTTTTCCATGCTGGTATGGGTTGGACGGTTTGACTGAGGTCTGGAGAACCAGATGGCTGCACCAGGCTCTCCAATCTGATTTGGCAGAGTTTCTACAGCTGGATGCCAATGGTTGCTTTTTATATGCCACCGGCACAGGTGCTAGTCAGGCGGGCCTAGCATCGATCACATTTGGATAGTGCTTTTTACGCGCCACCAGCACAGGGGCCAGTTACGGGGTACTGGCATCAGCCACGTTCAGATGGTGCTTTTTACATGCTACCAGCATGGGAGCCAGTCAGAGGGCACTGGCCACAGCTATGGTTTATCTGCAATAAATTGGTTACAATTACACAAAATATTTTAACAATTTTTTTATACAATTCCAAATAATATTTAATCATAAAAATATAATAGGATTTTATTGAACACTGAATGGTTATGAGGGTCCAGTTGAGTAAAATAGGGGTCAAAGGAGTCCATAGACCTGAGAATCACTGAATAAATCAGGGCTGAATACTGACCCCATGGGATTCTATGTGGTTATCCAAGCGATTAATAAACAAACGATCTTGAGCCTTGACCCATTGCCTGCCATGAGCCCCATTTAGGGATCTGCTAAAAACAGTCTCACTGCCAGGTTTTGTTATATTTAAAGTGAATTGCTTATGTACTCTGCATTTGCAGAGGTGTGTTTAACAATATTTAGTTGTTAAAGTTTGTCATTATTAAATCTGGCCAATTCTAGAGGACATTTTGTGTAATAAATCACAATTTTTGAACCACAAAAATATTGACTGTTTTGAAAACCTTTTTTTTGTTTTTTTTTTGTTTTGGCATTTCCCATCAAAATATCATTCATTGATATTTCATACACTTTCACATTCGATTCTATAGTTTCATAAAAACTAATATGTTTATTATTGTAGTTGAATAGAAAAGGATAAATATGCCTTTGTTTTCAGCGATCCCCATTTGAGACTTTTCAAAAATTTACCATATTTTCCAAAATAATTAACATATAAAGAAAATTTTAATTCTCTATATTATTTGAACTCCTAAGACACCTGGCAAAGCCAAAAAATTTGGCAGTTAATGGTTAAAGGTGTTAAATTATTAATTAGCAAATTGAATCTGGAAGAATGTGAGTAATTTAAAATTAAAAACTAATTTCCAGCCAAACATTGATGTAATATTAATTAATATTCACCAAACATATTTCACATTAAATGTTCTGAATATATAAATGTAATATGACTGAATTTTTATGGTTCTTTATAAATTTTGTTAAGTATTTTCATTAAATTTCTTTAAATATTTTTTATTGAAAAGCCCAAAAGAAGAAAGGAATTTCTTTTTTTTTTTTATCAACTTTTTATCATCAATTTTTCCTTGCTTGTATGGGTCTTTGTTGAGGCAGAATTTCCATGATCGGATGCTCTTTCTGTCTCTAAACCTCACCTGCTTCCAAGAAACCTATTATATCCCAATAGCTAGACATAGTTTCCACAGAAGACTGGGATGGATAACATTGCTTGTACGATGGTGATGCTTGCTTATAGCCATTACATGATGTCAAGATAAGGATATGCACAAACTCTGACACATGCGTGCATGCGAATTTTCTGTTTTTCAGGTTTGACAAAAGCCTCAGGCCGACCAAAGCCTTGTGAGTGGATTTGGTAGACAGAAACTGAAAGAAGCCCATTGCACACACATGTATATATATATTATACATATATATGTATGTGTTGGTGTATATGTCTGTGTTTGTGCCCCCACCATGTTTACATCCCCGTAACTTAGCGGTTCGACAAAAGCGACTGATAGAATAAGTACTAAGCTTACAAAGAAGAAGTCCTGGGGTTGATTTCTTTGACTAAAAGGTGGTGCTCCAGCATGGCCACAGAGAAATGACTGATACAAGTAAAAGAATATATGCAACAACGCATAGCCTAAAGGTAAAGATGTTGCACTCACAATTGCAAGATTGTGGTTTCAATTCCTAGACTGAGCAGTGCATTGTGTTCTTGAGTAAAACTCTTCATTTCACATTGCTCTGTGATCACTGTGACACCTGATGCGTGGCACACCTGATGCACCTGTTCAGGCAACATCGATTTGATGGAGAGAGAGTGAGCTGATGTGGTGGCACGTGCTTTTGATCACTTGTGCAGGTTTTTCAGCAAAAAGCTGAACATTTATCCATCGTCTTCGACAGATGAGTCCATCGTATAAACCTCTTGGTTGTGGATGAGGTAAACCCAAAAGATGCAGGGCAAACTGGTAGGAAATGACCTTCAGATGTTGAGCTTCATAGAGAAGATGACAAAAGATTGAGGTCATTGGTGATTTGCTGTGCTTGGGAAGACCCGTCTAGTAAGTAAAAAGGAGGCCCTAAAGGTGTGTTTCTCGAGTCTATACTCCTCTAGCAGAATCGTTAACACGCTGGGCGAAATGCTTAATGGTATTTCATCTGCCATTATGTTCTGAGTTCAAATTCTGCCGCGGTCGACTTTGCCTTTCATTCTTTCGGGGGTCTATTAAATAAGTACTAGTTATGCTCTGGGGTCAATGTAATTGACTTAATCCCTTTGTCTGTCCTTGTTTGTCCCCTCTATGTTTAGCCCCTTGTGAGCAATAAGGAAATATATACTCCTCTCCCCTAATGCCCCTCCCACTTCTCATGTCCACCACTCACTGCATTCCCCTCCCCTCTATCTCCCATTTTTTTTTGCACCCTCACAAACTTACCTGCACCACAACCTGTTCCTGCTGAATCCCTTCCCACTACCCTGCAACTCATCTTCCGAACCTCACTCCTTTCATCCACATTCCCTTCCCAACCATTTTGGACCCTCTTTTCACACTCTTGCAAACTTACCCACCCATTCACCCTATTCAATCCCCTGTATTACTACACCTATATACTCTCCCCTTTAACTTGTGCCCCAACATATCTTCATCTTCTTTCTCTCCCTCTTCTCTCTCTCTCTCCCTCTCTCCTCTCTTCACCCCTCTCCTTTTCCACCAGGGTGCCACACAGTGGGACTGAACCCTGAACCATGTGGTTGGAAAGCAAGTTTCTTAAGCACAAAGCCATATCTGCAACTAGGGGTATCATTTTTAAAAATTCACTTCCGGTCTAAAAAAAACAGCTTCCATTAGATCGTTTAATTCCCGAGTATGCCTTGATTGAGTAAGTACATAATTAACGACCTTCCAATCAATCCTTTTTACCAGCAAGATGTACCTCGACCTACATTATCCAATGTCACCATAATTTTTTTCTCTCTAATGATGTGATTTTCTGAGTTATATGGCTGCTATTACTAGCAGCTCTAGTGACCACATAGACCAATGACCTAAAAACCAAAGGTGCATTTATTCTTCAATCGTACGCTAAATAGTTCATGGGGGCACGAAAGGAAATCATTTTTCTTTCCGCAAAGCCTCACTCCTTGACCTCAAATACGACCTTCTGTGATAGAGACCAGACAATTGAGGACTTGTGTACTCTAAAGTCTCGTATATTTCTATGAAAACTCGTAAATATAACTGAGGTTATGATAGATAAACGGTCTGTAAGCAAGGGTTTTCCATATATGACCATCTTGTCTTTTTATAAGTTAGGCTACATTGCTTGATGTGTGTGTGTGTGTGTGTCTGTGTTTAAGATAGCTGTGATTTTGAGAAAAACATTCGTTGCTATTTCTAGCAGGTACAATATTATGGTTACCATTTCAATTTCCGAAACGAAACTGGTTTACCCTGCTCAGCCAAGAAACCAGTTTCGTTTCGACCATTTTATAAGAACCGGTCTTTTTCGTGTTGAAGTTATTTCCCTGGAACCTCAACCGGAAGCTACTTGTGAAGGACACGACATGCTGCCTCAATAATTGTAATTTGGTGTTGTAACCCGAACATAACAACGGTCCATGGCCAAGTATCTTGCACAAATCATTGTGGCTGGAGCCCAGATCGTGGGACGGGCCTTTACGGCTGCTTTACGCCAGGAATTGAGGACTAGTCAACAAAATGCTCAGAGATCTGGCGGCGGACGAAGAGGGACCCGTCGCGCTGCCGACGACA
>NC_142929.1:191252343-191267343 GCF_046866305.1 Octopus bimaculoides | reverse complement strand
ACACACACACACACACACAAGGATAAGCATTAAAATGGGTCTGTGGGGAAACTCATTTAAATAGAAGGGTTGGTGATAACCCCTGTTGGGAACCACTGTACTGCATCATCATCATCATTGATTTAATGCCCACTTTTCTGTGCTTGGATGCATCAAATGGAACTTGTTGAGGCAGCTTTACCCTCGTCAGATGCCTTTCCTCTTACCAACCCTCACGTGTTTCCAAGTAAGGTTAGATTTGCCCCACAATGGGATATGCTTTTTGCAGAAGCTGGAAACAAATGAGCATCATTTGTATGGCAATGATGCTCATTCACAACCATCACATGATGCCAGGACAAAGAGAAGGTCACACACACATATATATACAATGGGCTTCTTTCAATTTCCGTCTATCAAATCTACTAACAAGGCCTTGGTCATCTCGGGGCTGACACTTGCCCAAGATGTCACACAGCCATGTGTGTGTGTTAATGTTTTTTAATGTTCAGTTATGATAAAAACAATTCTACATTAAGCTGATTTAAGTAAGAATGTTGTTGACAGTGACTTCAGAGTTTTGGTCAGTTAAGCCATCTTCAAACTGCAAATCATTGAAGTTAATCTTAGCTTTATATAGTCTCCATTGAGTTAAATTCTTCCTTGGGTGTGAGGTTTGAGTGGAATGGTAATTAGGTTGTAGGGTGGATTGTTATGGAGAGGTGCTTTGGAGAAATTTTTATTGATTAAGTTTGGGGTTATGTTATTGTTTAGAATTTATTCATGTAATACTTTGTAACTTTGTTCCTTTTATGAGGTGGGCACAGAATGTGTCAGCAGTTTTAATTATTTGGGGTTTTATTACATTTAATTCCTTGGTTTGACAATTTAAAGGTCAAAGGTACAAAGTCCAGTATTTTAAAACCCGTGTATGTATATTCCTCAATATATTCTCACATCACACATAGAAATTATTATACATACATATATATATATATATATATATATATATATAAATTTAATGAGAGTTTTGACGCTAATATCCATTATTATTGAATATATTTCTTTATTTCTTCTTTTCACAGTTTCGTTGATTGGCACCAAATTTGGTTCAAGTTTTTACAGAAGCATTTTTGTAATAGTCTTGCAGCAGACAGCAGAATGATGCAGTTAATAAAATCGAATTCTGTTGAGAAACTTCCCTCCAAACTTCCGTCAAACAGGCATTGTCATTGACCAAAAGAGGTTTTCTTTATAAATTCTCAGCTCCCAATAAAACACTGTTTATATACATTTCTTGACATTTTTTCTATTTTCCTCTTGTTTTATCATCATCTCAGCTATCTGAGTTGTTGTTTAACCCCAGGTCATCATCATCAACATCATTTAACATCCGCTTTCGAAGCTGGCATGGGTTGGACAGTTTGACTGAAAACTAATAAGCCGGGGCCAGACTGCACCAGGTTCTGATTTGAATTGCGAAGGTTTCTACAACCTGATGCCCTTCCTGTTAGTCTGTCTTGCTGAACTGTTAAATTATGGGGACATAAGCAAAGCAACACTGGTTGCCAAGCAGAAGAAACGCAAACATTCATACAAACACACATCCACACAATTTCCATCTACCAAATTTGGTCAAAAGGCTTTGATTGGCTTGGAGACATTGTAGAAGACACTTGTCCCATGTGCTGCTTGCTGGGACAGAACCTCATCATCATTATCATCATTTAACGTCTGTTTTCCATGCTGGTATGGGTTGAACGGTTTGACTGCGGGCTGGCAAGCCAGAAGGTTACACCTGGCTCCAGTCTGACCTGGCAAAGTTTCTACAGTTGGATGCCATTCCTAACGCCCACCACTCCGAGTGTAGTGGGTGCTTTTTATGTGTCACCGGCATGAGGGCCAGTCAGGCGGTACTGGCATCAGCTATGCTTGAATGGTGCTTTTTACGTGCCACTGGCAATGACCACGCTCGAATGGTACTTTTTACGTGCCACTGGTACAGGACCAGTCATTCAGCACTGGCATCGACCACACTTTGGCACTGAAGCCACAATATTGCAAAATGAGTGTTTTAACCACACAGCCATCCATGTACCAATACCCAAAATTTCAAAGATGGGGAGAAGGAATAAGTGTCAAAGAATTGCGTGTTCTTTGAATGGCTTCAGGATTGAACATGTGCAGTAATTAGAATCAGGAATCAAATTTTGGTAGCAGACTTTGGAGGTGGGTAGGATTACCATTTGTTCTACAGAAAGCGCACACATTTGTTCTTTTGGCTTTTTTGTTGATATTAGCAATCAATATTTCAGTTTAAGGTGACGAAAGCCAGGCAGAATCATTAGCAGAATTTCATTCATCTTGAGGTTCAGAGTTCAAATTTCACTGAGGTAAGCTGCTTTACATCCTTTCAGGGTCAATAAAATAAGTACCAGTTATACACTGGTGTCAATGTATTTGACTTGCACCTTCCCCTGAAATTGCTGGCCTTGTGCTAAAACTTGAAACCAAAATTTCAGTTGTTTGATCAGCTGACTTACTCAGTGAATTATTTGGATTGCAGTGTAAAGTGGTTGCATATTCCACAGGCATTTAACCCTCTCGCATTCAAATTACTCTGTCAAATATGATATTTATTCACATTGTTTTGAATTAATTATGCATTATCTCCATTGCATCAGGTTTCAATGATGTGATTATTTTTAGAATGACATTGTAGAATAGGTGTGAAAGGTCAGATCTGACCAGTTTGAACATAAAACAAGTAGAATATTTCGGCCATTTTAAATGCTAAAGGGTCAATTTATTTCTCAGCGCCACCTTGACTGGCTTCCGTGCCGGTGGCACATAAAAAGCACCGACTGATTTTGGCTATTGCCAGCCCCCTCTGGCCCCTGTGCTGGTGGCATGTAAAAGGCACCCACTACACTCTCGGAGTGGTTGGCATTAGGAAGGGCATCCAGCTGTAGAAACACTGCCAGATCAGATTGGAACCTGGTGCAGCCTCCTGGCTTCCTAGACCCCGATTGAACCGTCCAACCCATGCCAGCATGGAAAACGGACATTAAACGATGATGATGACTCCTCATACGCAGTGTGGAAAGACTCTCTCTCCAAAGTAACAGACATCTGTACAACTTTCTGTTGACTCAGTAGACTCAGGCTGACTCCACACCCCATACAGAAGGCAACAGTTACAATGGGTACCACACAGTGAAGTCAGATCAGAGACCTTATAATGATGAAATAACCACTCAGTCACTTCATCATTATAAAGTAGCCATTCAGTCACACTGTACACACACATACATACACACATATATACACATGTACAAACACATTAAAAGAGTCAAAGATTGAGAGCGATATAAAATTGGAGATGAAAGACTCAAATGAACAAAGACACTTTTGTGGTGAATATACATTTGGTCACATGACGCAATTAGTTAATTTTTCATAATTTAATGCAATCCAATTATCGGTTAATTTCCCCCTCCTAACTTCAAAGAGGAACCTACATAGGTGTTATAGCTCACCCACCCAGAATCATTACCGACATCAGTGAAGCAGAAATTGCTAGAACACGGAATCAAAAGCCAGTTGCAGTTGCTCACCATTTTATTCCTTGACCATTCTTTCATTGCTACGGCAATCAATTAAATTTATTCAGTGTGGACCATAATTAATGGCCAGACCAATAAAACAAGTGACCACATACATATGCTGGTGGAATCTTTGTATACAGAATACAAGAAAATAAATGATGATGGTGGTGGTGGTGGTATGCATCTACAGTGAAGGGGCGTTGCCGAGTGGTTAGAGTATGTAGCTCATGATCATTAGGTCATAAGTTCAAATCCCAGTCGTGTATTGTGTCCCTTGAGCAAATCACTTTATTTCACGTTGCTCCAGTCCATTCAGCTGGCAAAAATGAGTTGTACCTGTAATTCAAAAGGGGCCAGCCTTATCACATTCTGTTTCATGCTGAATCTCCCTGAGAACTACGTTAAGGGAATGCATGTCTGTGGAGTACTCAACCACTTATACATTAATTTCACAAGTAGGCTGTTCCATTGATCGCAACAACTGGAACACTCTGTTGTAACTGACAGAGTGCCATTTATGTATATTCATTCACACATCCTCATCGTCGTCGTTTAACGTCCGCTTTCCATGCTGGCATGGGTTGGATGGTTTGACTGAGGACTGGCAAGCCAGAAAGCTGCACCAGGCTCCAATCTGATTTGGCAGAGTTTCTACAGCTGGATGCCCTTCCTAATGCCAACCTCTCCAAGAGTGTAGTGGGTGCTTTTTACGTGCCACTGGCATCGACCACACTCGAATGGTGCTTTTTATGTGCCACCGGCATGGGAGCCAGTCAGGTAGCACTGGCATCAACCACGCTCGAATGGTGCTTTTTACACGCCACCGGCACAGGTGCCAATCAGGCGGTACTGCCATCAGCCACAACAACATATAAAAGAAAAATATGTATCATTATTATCAACACTTATTTCCGTTTTTCTTCACAGATTTTCAAACTTCACATTCTTCTACTTTCACTTTCATTCTTCCTTGTGTGTGTGTGTGTGTGTGTTGCATTTAATTGAAAAAACTTCTCATGTAACTCTGAGTATCAATCAAGTCTAATGATTAGTTACACAAAAACTCTGAGTTATTAGAACAGTTCATAAAAGTTTTACAGCTTCAATAAAACATAAATTTATTCTACCTTTGGTATTCAAGTACCATTTCCTCCACCTTGTTTTGCACTTGGGTATTTACCTGCATGTCTATAAACATAGATACACTCATACCTGTATGTGGCTGTGTGCAAAGAAGCTTGCTTCCCAACCACATGGTTCCAGGTACAGTCCCACTGCATGGCACCTTGGGCAAGTGTCTTCTACTATAGTTCCGGCTGACCAAGCCTTGTGTGTGGATTTGGTGGACGGAAACTGAATGTATGTATATATGTGTTTATCCCCCCACCACCACTATTGCTTGACAACTGATGTTGGTGTGTTTATGTTCCTGTAACTTAGTGGTTTGGCAAAAGAGATCGATAGAATAACTACTAGGCTTACAAAGAATAAGTCCTGGGGTTGATTTCTTCAACTTAAAGTGGTGCTCCAGCATGGCCACAGTCATGGCTGAAACAAATAAAGGAATAAAAGAATATATATATATATATATATTTATATGTATGTACATTTATAATATATATGTGTGTATGTATGTATATTTATAATATATATATGTATATGTATTTATTATGTATGTATTATTTATGATTATATATTTATGAATACACTGTACATTTATTTTATTTGATATATATATACACACATATACATACATATATATACATATACATACATATATATACATGTAAAAGATGCTCTAAAAAGAAACAATTTCAGAGGCGGCAAATTAATGGACTAATTTATGAAAGTAATTAGAACAGTTACAAGCCCAGCTAATTAGGAAGAAAATTAGTGTAGATGAGAATCAGGACAGAATACAAGTAAGATCATCTTGTAAATGAAATAACTTCATAAGAAGTGTGTGGCTGAGGACAAACCATTTTATATGTTGTATTCATTGCTTAGGAAAACAGCTTTGAAGCAGGGTTTGGTTTCGTGCCATAGAAGCCATGTACAAAGATGTTATCATCATGGTGAGAGATAGTTACAAAGTTTTGGAAGGAATTTGGCATGCAAGTAGGTAAGTGTCCGTCAGGGATTAGTTCTCAGCTCCCTCTTGTTTATTAGTGTTGTTTAACCCTTTCGTTACTAACCTGGCTGAAACCACTTCTGGCTCTGTAGTACAAATGTCTTGTTTTCATAAGTTTTGAATTAAAATCTTCCACCAAACCTTAGTCACAATTTATGTTCCTAACACTAGCTGAATGACAACTAAGTTATTTTACTAAATCCTTTGTTATATTTAAAATTAATTGAAAGAAACACAGAGCATCTCAAAATAAATACAGTAAAGTAAAGGTTAAGCTATGCCAAAGGAGTTCAAGAGTGGCTTCTTCTTTGTGCCAAAGACTGGGTTTTCATAGTTGAATCCTTTTCACCAGACGGAATGTCTTCTCAGCTGGTAGGATCAGATTTATATTGACTAATGACCTGCATGACTAGTGTGTGTGTGTGTAAAATCGTCCACAGAGGAAGGGATACCACAAAGAACGTTGCGTATTAATGTCCGAGTACTGCTGTAGTATGAGGACCCATACGGCAGAGACTCCATTCCTCACCCCACCCCACCGCTTCCATGCATTCCAGGAGACCTCCATTTAACTTCTCCCACGGTTCCTGTCGTCTGCTGTTAACAAAGCCCAGCAAGGGAGATAACTCCCTAGCACTAAAACCTTTAGCACGTCTCAGAATATCACACAATTATAAGAAAATTCCAAACACCAAAAGCCAAGACAAAAGTAAATTTATCTCATACAAAAGACTTGCTGGAAAAGTACACAGAACTTGGCCACCTTCTGAGGAGTGTCTGCGTTCGTTATACAGAAATGGCATCATCATCATCATCATCTGAACTTCCTCCACCCAATTCTTATTCTAGAAACAATACTTTCAGAGCATCCTCCACCATTTCTAATTTGGTCACCTAGGTAACAGAAACTATCTACAACCTCAAGAGAGCCTCCTGGGCATTTCAGAGAATCTAAGTCCTGTGTGCTCTCAGTGCTTATTGTTCCTGCATATCTACCACACACAAAGGTGACCTTATCTTTTAATCTACCTGTGATTCCACTGCACCTCTTAGGTGTCCATAGTTTACACTGGGTGCAGCGAATGGAATTACTTTCAACTCCTTTCCTACATGTGGAGCAAGTGTACATTATTTACATTATTTACATATCGTCCAACCCATGCTGGCATGGAAAGCGGACGTTAAACGACGACGACAATACGTACAGACATATATATATATATATATATATATACCGCCTGACTGGCCTTGTAGGGTTTTCGAGCGAGATCGTTGCCAGTGCCCCTGGACTGGCTCTTGTGCGGGTGGCACATAAAAGACACCATTTCGAGCGTGGCCGTTTTCGTGCGGGTGACACGTAAAAGCACCCACTACACTCTCTGAGTGGTTGGCGTTAGGAAGGGCATCCAGCTGTAGAAACTCTGCCAAATTAGATTGGAGCTTGGTGTTGTCATCCGGTTTCACCAGTCCTCAGTCAAATCGTCCAACCCATGCTAGCATGGAAGGCGAACGTTAAACGATGATGATGATGATGGATATTTGTCCTCATCTTGTTTGTTGTTAACCCATTTTTTTATATATAATAGAATATAAGGATAAAAATCACGTTAATGATTTTTTATCAGGTAGTCAGCATGCAATAAAAATTTAGAAGTAATTTATATATCAAATTAATAATTATATATATATGTATATAATTATATTAAGGGAGCAAGGACGAAAAAAACGACCTATCTCCAACATGCTTGAAAATGCCAAGGCATTCAGATACTACCTTGGTCCCTTAATGTAATTATATACATATATATATAATTATAAATTTAATATACATACATATATATATATATATGGTAAAGTTTATTTCCCAACATAACATGGCAGTCCTGACTACAACTATGCTACTATTTTTTAACCCTAGGAAAACATCTTTTCCAGCTGGTTTATCGACACAGTAAGCAAAGAGGCTTACTACTCCCTTCTAGCCTTGCTTACAGTATGTCTAGGACACAGATCATGAGTCGATCAACCAGATGGAAAAGATGTTTTCCTGGGGTTAAAAACATAGTAACACAATCCTATGCAGGACTGCCATGTTATGTTGGCAAATAAACCTTACTATCCATTACAGTTACAACATAGATCTCAACCAGAGATTTTAAACTAGTTGTTTTTCTCCTTATACATATATCCCCAAACAGTTGAAGGAATCCAGGGTAGAGGGAGACCCAGGAAGACATGGGATGAGGTGGTGAAGCATGACCTTCGAACGTTGGGCTTCACAGAGGCAATGACGAAAGATTGAGACCTCTGGAGATATGCTGTGGCTGAGTTCACAGCTGTAACGTATGTCAGTGTTGTATAACCAGTCCACTCAAAAGTACCTTGGATCGTAGGGCAACATACCGTACTTGAGGAGATCTGTTGAGTCAAGTACATCAAAACCAAAATCAAATGGAAATTGTAGTTGTGATCCCCATGCCGGTGGCACATAAAAAGCACCATCCGAATGTGGCCGATGCCAGTGCCGCTTTGACTGGCTTCTGTGCTGGTGGCATGTAAAAAGCACCAACCGATCGTGGTTGTTGCCAGCCTCCTCTGGCACTGTGTCGGTGGCACGTAAAAAGCTCCAACTACACTCTTTGAGTGGTTGGCATTAGGAAGGGCATCCAGCTGTAGAAACACTGCCGGATCAGACTGGAGCCTGGTGCAACCTCCTGGCTTCCCAGACCCCAGTCGAACCGTCCAACCCATGCCAGCATGGAAAACGGACGTTAAACGATAATGATGATGATGTTCTGTTTCCTGTTATGCTAAGAAACGGTGCACACTTCCAGAATTTTCAACTAAAGTCAAATATAACGAATTACTCCATTGAGTTGTATTAGTTGTAATAATGAAGTCAAACACCAAACAGTGATGTTTTGAAATCATTTAATACACATGTTTCAGGTTTGTATAATAACAGGAAATGCATCCATTACGTAAACCTTCCTCAGTCAAATGTCTTCCTTATTTTATATTACACAAACTTGAAACATATGCATTTAAGAATTTCAGAATGTCATTATTTGGTTTCAGTTCATTATTACAACTACACACACACACATATCAGTAGTTTTCTAGCCTTCCTACCTAGCTTTTTCCATTCTTATAAATTCCCATTTATTATGTAAAAACAATCGTTTATAACAAACACAACCATTGTATTTCTCTGTTATTTTCTCTCTTACATTTTTTTTAGAATTTTCTTTCATTCTGTATCTTTGCAATTCAATCCAAACAAGACAGCTTCTATGTTTGTCACTCCATCAGCAAGAAACAGCAGCCAGGTTTTTTTGTTTTTTTTTTTCTGAAATAACTTTCGACCATCTTAAAAGTAAGACTAATGAGATCATGTAGTTTGTGAAACTACTTTTGAATGAAGGTCTATTTGATAAGAACTGACCCAGGGCTAAGCAACACCAACAACAACAACAACACTAAACTACTTATATAAGTAATTAACACACATATAATGAATGTAGCTCTTAGGTTGGCCATCTCATGGGAACCATTAATACAATAAGATATATTGAAGAAAAGTGTTGTGAGAGACGTATTAGCGGTTGATTGATGGAGCAAACATCTTGCATTCACAATGTCAGACTCATATTGCAAAGAGAAGGAAAATGAAAGTCCTGAGAGAGAATAATGTGTTATTGAATATAAGAATTACTCTTGTAGATTCAAGCATGGCAGTGCAGTTAAGAAAATCGCTTAATATCCATGTGGTTTTAGGTTCAATTCCACTGCACAGCACCTTGGCCAAATGTCTTCTACAATAGAGCTTGGCCAATGAATAACTTGTGACTGAATTTGGTGGACAGAAAATGTGTGGAAACCTGTTCATCAACATCATCCTTTAACATCCATTTTCCATGCTGGTATGGGTTGGACGGTTTGACCAGGGATGGCAAGCTGGGGAGATGCACCAGGCTCCTGTCTGATATGGCTTCGTTTCAACAGTTAGATGCTCCTCCTGATGCCAACCACTTTGTAGTGTGTCTGGGTGCTTTTAATGTGCCACTGGCTCAAGCGCTTTTGCAATATATACATACATATCACGGTGGTGCACCAGCATGACCGCAGCCACTTGGCTGAAACACATAAATAAATAAATACATATATATATATATATATACATACATATATCCAGTACTGCCTGACTGGCTCTTGTGCCAGTGGAATGTAAAAAGCACCCACTACACTCACAGAATGGTTGGTGTTAGGAAGGGCATCCAGCTGTAGAAACTCTGCCAGATCAGATTGGAGCCTGGTGCAGCCTTCTGGCTTGCCAGACCCCAGTCAAACCGTCAAACCCATGCCAGCATGGAAAGCAGATGTTAAACGACGACAATGATGATGATGATATATACATATATACAAACACATATTTATATAGAGACATACATACATACATACATACATGCAGATTAACATCTCTATCAATGAACTAACTGTTTTCCCTGTATCCGATGAAGAATGTTACAGGTACCTTGGGTCGGATGAAAACATATCTTACGATGGCACCTGTAATGGGACATGTATCACTAAAGAAGATTATAACCAAATAAAAAAAAATATGGACCTCAGAACTCTCTGCATTCAATGAAACCGTGGCCCACAATGTGTTTGCAGTGCCAGTACTCATACCAA
The DNA here is from genome assembly GCF_046866305.1 of Octopus bimaculoides. Classification (NCBI taxonomy): domain Eukaryota; kingdom Metazoa; phylum Mollusca; class Cephalopoda; order Octopoda; family Octopodidae; genus Octopus; species Octopus bimaculoides. Next base: position 191,256,930 of record NC_142929.1, on the reverse strand, counting down.
CATTTGGGCTGCTTGATGAGATCTGAGCCTTTGATGTGAAAACTCAGATGATGCTAATCAACTTACATAATTTCCACATCAACAACGACATTGACCGTTTCCACCTAAAATGAAAACAAAGCAACAGTTGCTGAACATTGATCTGAAATGCCTTTGAATGTCGTATCCTATCCCTTCAGCAACATCTTTCAACCACCAAGTGTCGAAGTGCATCCCTTGACCAAGTTGGCACACATGAGGCTGATAACATCATGAGACTTAAAAAGCAGCTCCTTGAGCAGCATTCCTTATCTGATAACCTTAAATGCATTCCCAAAGAAGTCGCATGACTCTACCGCAACGTATCATCAGATGAAAGGATGAGCCTATGCGAGCAGAAGACCATGCATGGATATGTTACTAGAAAGCTCCAGAGTGATGGTAACATCGATCCTCAAAGCAGTTTATCAGGGACAAAAGGCCGGATTACTACCTCCCACTTTGAAGGGTATGCATTTGCAATCCAGGAACAGGAAATATCATCCAAGTACCTGATGCACAAAAGGGATAGTGATGCAGGAAAAGCAGTAAAATGTGACAACCGATGCAGACTTTGTGGAGTCAACACTGAGGATATCACCCACATCATAACCAGTTGTCCGAAAATGTCACAACCATATTATTTACCAATGAGATATGATGTTGTAGCTAGGACCCTCTATAATGAAATCCATCGGAAGGATAATGTCGAGGACAAAGAAATAAGAACCCACAATATGGTAGAAGCCATAGCCACTCGTAATGAAAAGGAATACTGGTGGAATGTACCAGTGAAGAACTCAATAAAGTGTAAGCTTAAAAGACCTGATATAATGATTTGGGATAGAGAAGAGAAACTGTGCACGGTTGTGGAAATTATCTGCCCAGAGGATGTTAACATAAAGCTGAAGATCAGTGAAAAAGAGAACACCTATGCGGAACTATTGAGAAATCTGCAGTTACTCTATCCAGATTACAAGTTCACGTTTATACCTGTAATCATTAGGGCCCTGAGATATGTAATACACTGCCTAAATACCAATCATAATAAATTAGGGTTCTCAAAACCAGAAAGGAGAAAGCTAATTCAAAGACTACAGATCCAATCCATCACTGGAACTGTAAAAATCTGTAAAACTTTGCAGAAATTTATCATTTAAATATATATGAGTATGTCTAGATATGCAACTATTTGCATGACGATACATACATGAAGCAAAACATACAAATCTGCACAAATACATACAAACAAAAAATACCCTGTTGATGTTGAAATTCCAGTGAAGGAGCCTTGGATCTGGGTTAGAAACCGGCTCTTTTTCTGTTTGCAAGAAATCTTGAAATAAAACTGAATAATGATATACATATATGTATATGTATGTGTGTGTATATATATATACATACATACATACATATATATGTATATATATATAAAAATGGAACAAAAACGGAATAGAGGGCATTAAAACGTTCGGACAGATTGACGATACAAAGGCAGACAAGAGAAACAACAATTAGAAGGACAGGCAAAAAAAAAAGATGGGTCATTCGTGGCTTTCTTTCCTCAGGCAAGTTCTAGAGGTCACGACCATTTCGGGCAGTTACACTTGAGATGGTTCAATCTGGTTGTCCCCCAAAAAAGTCTAAGCTAAGAGCATTAGACCCCTTTGTAAGAAAGCTAGCGAATGTGTACGGCAACAAAGACACAAAAACAAATAAACAAACAAAAAAACGGAGAACATTATACACAATTATGAATACAAACAACAAGAAATAACAACAGGCGTCTTTTGACTGAGAGCGAATCAAATTGAACTGGAGTGTATGAAGTGAAAGCCTAAAGACAGGAACATAGGGGATGGACATAAGAGGTGTTGGCGGTCGGCAATCAGGCCAAGAAAAAAAGATCATGGCTAGCCAGACACCGGTCACGTGGAAGGAGGAGGGATGAGTAGGGGACAGCGGGATTGAGGGATAAGAAAAAAATATCAGTGAAACACTGGGAGTCGATGTTATCAACTAGTCCCCCTCCCCACAAATTTCAGGCCTTGTGTCTTTAGTAGATTAGTAGAAAGGATATTCAGCCTTCCCCCAACCACATAAACACAAAAGAATAGATTCCCGTGGGAGAATCTGTGATTTACCAATTCTCATTAAATGATGCTAATATCATTCATTGTTTGCTTCTTTCAGACTGTGGTCATACTGGGGCATCGCCTTGAAGAATTTCAGTCCAAAGAATTGACCCAAGGACTTATTTGTTTTTGTAAAAACCTGGTACTTATTTCATTGATCTCTTTAGCCAAACTGCTAAGTTACAGGAACATAAACACATTAACCCTTTCAGTATCAATCCGGCTGAAACCGCTTCTTGTTCTGAGTACAAATGTCTTGTTTTCATAAGTTCTGAATTAGAATCTTCCACCAAACCTTAGTCACAATTTATGTTCCTAACACTAGCTGAATGATGTGTGTGTGTGTGTGTGTGTGTTTGTGTCTGAGAGTGTGTATTTATATGTAGTTGTGTGGGTGCTTCTGTAAGTCTGTAAAGAAATACTTGAAACCCAAGTTTATAATTGCTATAGACATGTACAGTGCAATGAGTAGTGTTTCGTGTTTAGTGTAATGTGTGCAGAGAGTAGAAGTGTGTAGAAGTGTTTAGTGTTCCGTAAGAGAAAGATAAACAGACCTGGCCAATCAATAGACCGGACGGAAATTGGGTCAGAAAACCTAAAATTGTATTCAGTAGCTTGACCAGCAGCCAAGTCTCATAGATATCTATGCATACGTATATATGTATATGTGTATACATATGAATATATACATATATATATATATATATATATATATATATATATATATATATATATATAGATAGATAGATAGATAGATATACTCATATTTATATACACATATAGGTACAGGAGTGGCTGTGTGGTAAGTAGCTTGCTTCCCAATCACATGGTTCCGGGTTCAGTCCCACTGCATGGCACCTTGGGCAAGTGTCTTCTACTATAGCCTTGGGCTGACCAAAGCATTGTGAGTGGATTTATTAGACAGAAATTGAAAGAAACCCACCATGTGCATGTGTGTGTGTGTGTGTGTGTGTTTGTGTTTGTCCCTCCACCATCGCTTGACAACTGATGTTGGTGTGTTTACATACCCGTAACTTAGCGGTTTGGCAAAAGAGACCAATAGGATAAGTACTAGGATTACAGAATAAGTCCTGGGGTCAGTTTGCTCGACTAAAGGCAGTGCTCCAGCATGGCTGCAGTCAAGTGACTGAAACAAGTAAAAGAGTAAAAGAGAATATATACATATATACATATACAGGGTGTGTAACATATTTGAGGACAGATTTATGTTTAAAAAAAACAAAACAGATATATAAAAACAGATAATAACTTTATTCATCAAAAAAATGCTATGAGGATAAAAATAAACCTTCTTTTCTATAATGTTATTCAATAAAGCCACCTTCAGCTTCAACAAATGCTTCTATATGAGATCTAAATATATGCTCGAATCAAGTGGTCCTGGTTCATTTTGGACATTACTCTGACTATAGCAGCTTTCAAAGAATCTTTGGTGTCATGGACGTGTTCATTGACCTCTCTCTCAACAATGCTCTGCATGTAATAGTCCAATAGATTGAGATCTGGGGAATTAGGAGGTCAGATATCAGGAGTTACGTGATCATATACAGTTTCAGCCATCCATTCCTGTGTTACTAGAGCCACGTGTGATAGTGCAGAGTGTTAGTGAAACACGCATGGCCTTCCATTGCATACACTGTCTATCCAGGGCTTAGCAATTGTTTCCAGGACCTCAATGTAGGCGGCAGAGTTAACTCTAAGGCCTTGTGGAAAGAAGCAAGGAGGCATCACATGTCCCTCATTGCTGACAACCCCTAAAACCCTGACAGTTGCAGGAAATTTTGTATGCATAACACTTGGAACTTCAGAAGGGTCTGCACATAACCATCTGTCATTTCTTCAGTTAACCTTTTGATCTTGGTCGAAGTATTTCTCATTTTAGAAAAACCAAATCAAATCTTCTTCTGCTGGGTTTTTCAGTTTATTCAAGAGCCTTTTAGATCTGATGTAGTGATTTTCTTTTGCTTTTTCAGACAAATTGACCTTTCCTCATCAGATAAGACTTATATCTAATGTCTTCGTGGACAACATTTCTGACTGTTCCTTCTGACACATGCAGATCTTTTGCAATTGACCTCATGGACTTTCTGGAATTGTAATCAATGCTGGATAAATTCAGGTCTTCTGGTGATTTCAGTTCGTTTAGAATGCTTTTTATGCTTTGATACTGGTGATACGTTTCCATCTTCAGTCTCTAGCTCCTTACAAACTTTGTAGACGAAAGATCTGGCAACTTTTAAAAACCAAGTTATTTCTAAATCGCTATGCTCAGCCTTTATAACCACAATAACAGCATGCCTCTTCATTTCTTGAGTAAGATGAGGACCTGCCATTATTATTTTCTGAAACAAAGATTATACAGAGTTAGCAAAAAATGTAGCAATGACCCCAAAAAGGTATATCCTCAAATACT
>NC_142929.1:191242343-191247343 GCF_046866305.1 Octopus bimaculoides | reverse complement strand
GGGTAAACTGCAAGGGTGGCCAGGGCAGGAATTGAACTCGGAACACAGAGTGACACAAGGCATTTTGTCCTATGATCTAACAATTATGCCAAGTCATTGCCTCATCTATTCTATAATAAAGATGGACACTAGCTAATTAGTTTGAATTATGTAACTGTTACTAAGAATTATAATATATTTTTATGAAAATGTGGTTTTTAAGATTCTTTTATTGTTGAATATTTTAAGTACATGCTTCAATCACAAATCAAATTTTTATTCATTATCATCATCATCATCATCATCACCATCATCATCATCATCATCATCATCACCATCATCATCATCACCCAGCTATAGAAACCTTGCCAGATCAGATTGGAGTCTGGTGCAGCCTCCTGGCTTGCCAATCATCAGTTAAACCGTCCAACCCATGCCAGCATGGAAAACAGACGTTAAACCATGATGATGATGATGATGACAATCTCTATATCTATGTGTGTGTGTCTTTGTGTCTGTGCTTGGTCCCCAACACCTCCACGACATGACAACCTGTGTTGGTTTGTTTACATCCCTGTCACTTAGTTTAGCTAAAGAGACCAATAGAATAAATATCTGGCATTAAAAAAAAAACAAACAATGACTGAAACAAGTAAAAAAAAAATAGATAAAATGTAAAAGAAACAATGTTTCAAAATTTTGTTTATTCTTTTGTCACCAATCATTAATCTGTGACATTTATGGAAGAATTTGAGTGATTTTTGGGATTGAAACACAAAATAAAAGACATTTTTGATTTCCTCGTTATTTTCCTTTTAATTTTTAATAATTGTTGTTGTTGATGTTGATGTTGTTATTGGTGGTGGTGGCAGTGGTGGTTGTGGTGGCAGCGACAGTGGTGGTGGTGGTGGGGGTAGCAGTGGTGATGGTGGTAGTGGTGGCGGTGGTGGCAGTAGTGGTGGCGATGGTGGTGGCGACAGTGGCAGTGGTTGTGGTGGCAGCGACAATGGTAGTGGTGATGGTAGCAGCAGTGACGATGGTGGTGGTGGTGGCGGTGGTGGCGGTGGTGGCGGTGGTGGTGGTGGTGGTGGCTGTGATGTCGTTTATTATTTCATCTCAATGATTTGTATCAGTAATCAGTGACGGGCGTTTACCTGTGTAATTAGTATCGGGGCGTTTGTATTAATAATTAGTATCGGGCGGCGTTTGTTTTGGTAATTAGTATTCGGCGTTTGTTTCAGTAATTGGCCCATAATTATCTGGTTTAGTCACATGAAAAGATGAAGGGTGGAACCTATGAGTGGTCGCTCAACCAGCTAGAAATAACAGCTGAATATCACCCAGATCAGACCCGATTGCCTTACAAACGTAACTGAAGACCACATTCGATAACAAGATAGTCCGAGATACATAAAAGGAGAGGATGGTCATGGCTAGAACGCCTTTTATCAAGGGTCAGCTCGTTCAGAGCTCATTTTTAGCTAAAGAAATTCCGTTCCAACATTGAGGAGTGTCAAGTAGTTCCAACCATTTTGTACATAGGTGTCATCATCATCACCACCACTACCATCACCACCACCACCACCACCATCACCATCTTCATCATCATCATCATCATCATCATCATCAATATCACCACTACCATCATCATCATCACCATCATCATCATCATCATCATCATCACCATTATCATCATCATTATCATCATCGTCTTCATCATCATCATCATCTCCATCATCATCATTGACATCATCAATATCGTCATCATCATCATCATCGTCTTCGTCATCATCATCATCATCTCCATCATCATCTCCATCATCATCATCATCATCATCTCCATCATTATCATTGACATCATCAATATCGTCATCATCAACATCATCATCATCGTCTTCGTCATCATCATCATCTCCATCATCATCTTCATCATCATCATCATCATCATCAACATCATCGTCGTCGTCGTCATCATTTAATATCTGTTTTCCATGCTGGCATGAGTTAGACGGTTTGACAAGAGCTGGGGAGCCCCAGAGCCATGTAAAAGCTCTATTTGTCATCTTTCTACGGCCGGATGACCTTCCTAATGCCAACCCCTTTCCAGAGTGTTCCAGGTACTTTTTGCATGCCATGGCCCCTAGTGAGGTTACTGGAAAGGTTCACAAGACTACAAATGCCAAGGGAAGGAGGGTGACTCTAAGCTAGGAGATGAGGGGCTAATTTAAGAGGGGAGGGGCCAGAACAGAACAAGATTCTTGCTGTAGAGGAGATACATGGCTACTCACATCTTAGAAGAGAAGATGGGGGTGATCAGAGTGGAGCTGGGATGGGAGAGAAATTGTTGTGATAAGGTCTCAGGGTGACCCCCCCCCCCCCCCGTAAAGGTACAACACAGGTAGAAATGAGTGGAATGGAGAAACACACAGTGTGGATGGGTGGATATGGTAAGGGGTGTGGAGTAGTGAGAGATGAGGGAATTGGTGAAGGGGGAGGGAGGTGGATGACAACTGTAAATACTAGATGAGGTTAATGGGTGGATGTAGGGGGATGGTGGGTAAAGAGTGGAGGGTGACCATTGATGGAGGAGTAGGAAAACATGTAGATATGTCTACACACACACACATACAAAGAACTATTCTGCCAATAACTATACTGGATTCAAGTGGCACAAAACCCCTCCCAGTCAGTGCCACATAAAAAGTACCCACCACACTCTGTAAAGTGGTTGGTGTTCGGAAGAGCATCCAGCTGTAGAAACCCGACCAAAACAGACGATAGAGCTCAGCACAGTCCTTTCGCTTGCCAGCTCCTGTCAAACTGTCCAACCCATGCCAGCATGGAAAGTGGGTGTTAAATGATGATGATGATGATAATGATGTTAAATGATGATGATGATGATGATGATTTTCTGGAGAAGTCTGCATCATAAATTGAACATCTTCACCAAGATATTCTCTACCACTCAACATATTCAATATGTCCAACCAGAAACAATCTAGGTGCCTCTGTTTCATCCGATATGCTTGTTTGATTGCTTGCTTTCTTCAGTGCCTGATCCTGGTGCCACAGTAACAACCAAAGGAAGAAAGTCCAAATATATTTTCAGAATAAATAAACTAATAAAAAAAAAAAATACAACAAACCTAACAAAAATATTGTTGCTGTTGTTTAATGCAGCAATTTTGATCCCTCAGCCAAGATATTTTGATATTAAACATGCAACCCAACTCCATACGATTCATGAGATTCTGGGAAAGCTTTTGGTTATCAAAAGAATGATCTCGGTTACAGAAGAAATAACAACAAAATGCTACAGAAATCGGTTCACACACAATAGTAATTAGCAGCTAAAGACAATCTGAGATATTAACGACTGTTTAAAGGTAGTCAACTGCCTCGTTAATTAATTAGCGATGTACATGAATGGATCGGTAAGTTTTACTGCTGTCCCTCCCTGCAGTGCAATGAATTAAGGAGAGAAGCTCTATTTTCTGATTTCGAGAAGGCACGTGGCTCAGTGGTTTGGCTATTTGGCTCACAGTCGTAAGGTCATGGGTTCGAATCCCATCATTGCATTGTGTTGTTGAGCGAGACATTTTATTTCACTTTTCTCCACTCCACTCAGCTCTCAAAAATTAATAGGACCCTGTATTTGAAAGGGACCAACTTTGTCACATTCTGTGTCGTGCTGAATTTCCCTGAGAACTCCCCTTGCACATTGATTTCACAATCGACTGGAACCCTCGTCATTGTAACTTCCAGAATGACATTTCCATTTTGTTTTTTTTTCTGCTAAATTGACCTGCTAGAAATAACAGCTAAATCTTCTTCAAACCACCACACCAATGTAAATAAATAAATAAAAAAAAGAATACATGTAATCGCAAATCTAAAAAGACAGGATGATCAAAGCAAGAACGCCTTTACATTATTTATATTATTTACATTTGACAGATATTTGTCCTCATCTTGTTTGTTCTTGACACAACATTTCGGCTGATATACCCTCCAGCCTTCATCAGGTGTCTTGGGGAAATTTCGAACCTGGGTTCTCATTCCTAAGGTATTTTTCGATGTTATTATTATTATTATTATTATCATCATCATCATCATCATCATTATTATTATTATTATTATTATTATTATTATTCAGGTCACTACCTGGAATCGAACTGGGAATCTTGGGATTAGTAGCCTGCGCTCTTAACCACTATGCCACACACCTTCACCCATAAGTCTACTCAATCAAAGCTGACTCAGGTCAAACACAACAATAGTCAAGCTCAGGAGTTAGTAATAAATGACCCACAGAGGGTATTCTTTGTGGACTACAGGGGTCATTGAGCTGTTGAAGGCTTTTAAAGAGTCTTTTTTGTGTCCATGTTTGTTTGACCCTTTAGCATTCAAATTACTTTATCAAATATAATGCTTAGTTCTTCACATTGCTTCGAATTAATCAAATTATCTCATAACTTGAAGATTTCGATGATGTGTCTATTTTTTAGAATGACATTGTAGGGTAGGTGTGAGAGGCCAGATCTGGCCTATTTGAACATAAAACAAATAGGACATTTGGGCTGTATGTGGCCAGTTTAAATACTAAGGTCTCATATGCACATTATACAGTGACAATCAAAACAATGATATACATATTCATTCTTGGAGTAAAGATTGTTTGCCAACATAACATGGCAGTCCTGGTTTAGGACGAATGTTGCTGTAATTTAGCCCCAGAGACATCGCTGTACGATACAATTTGTGTCCTTATATTTTCAAACAAGGGAATCTAGGACCCCCACTCAGCTCAAAACAATATCCGTGTATCGGAGGTTATTTCCCTTCATCAGCACAGAATAATTGTTCGGCTAGAGGTGGCGCTGCCAAATTCCCGTTCAAAATATATAGTTTTCAAAGTGACAACTAGTCACTGATTTATAAATTAGCAAAAATACTATCATCTCCAGCTGGCTATACGACACGATCTGTGTCCTTATATTTTCAAACAAGAGAATCTAGCA
>NC_142929.1:191164843-191237343 GCF_046866305.1 Octopus bimaculoides | reverse complement strand
ACGAGATGTCAGTATTGTTTTTCTTTTTGCGTAATTTAGATGACATTTTATTCACTGCAGCCTGTACATACATACATATATATATATATATATATATATGTGTGTGTGTGTGTGTGTGTGTGTGTGTGTGTGTGTGTGGGCGAGTCTTTGCCCCACAACCATTGCTTGACAACTGATGTTATGTCCCCCATAACTTAGTGGCTCAGCAAAAGAGAACAATAGAATAAGTACCAGGGTTTACAAAGAATAACTCCTGGAGTCGATTTGTTTGACTAAAAAGGCAGTGCTCCAGCATGGCCACAGTCAAATGACTGAAACAAGTAAAAGAAAAAACGAATACATACATATACACACACACATACATATCATCATCATCATCATCTTTTAACATCTGCCTTCCATGCTAGCATGGGTTGGACGATTTGCCTGAGGACTGGTGAGCCAGATGGTTACACCAGGCTCCGATCTGATTTGGCAGAGTTTCTACAGCTGGATGCCCTTCCTAACGCCAACCACTCCAAGAGTGTAGTGGATGCTCTTATGTGCCACCGGCACAAAGGCCAGTCAGGCAGTACTGGCAATGGCCACGCTCAAATGGTGTCTTTTACGTGCCACCTGCACAGGAGTCAGTCCAATGTTTTGTTGACATGCCACCAGCACGAGTGCCAGTAAGGCGAAGCTGGAAACAATCACGCTCAAATGGTGCTTTTTATGTGCTACCAGCATACACACACACATATATATATATATATACACACACACACATAAAAATGCAGTCATGTTTGTATATATATATGTGTGTGTGTGTGTGTGTGTGTGTGTGTGTGTGTGTGTATGTGCATGTATATATTATATAACTTGTTTTAAGAAGAGACAAAATTGAGATAATCATCCTGTAGTTATGATTTACGTCAATGTAATAAATACATCAAGACAAGGAACATATTAATATAATAATTAGAGCAGAAATAGAGAAATAGAAATAGAAATAAGAAATATGTGAGGTAAAAATAGACATGGAAAGGATAAATAAATAGTGATACATCGATTAAAACTCATATTAAATTTAAGATTAAAAATGTTGAATTAAAGAATTAAAAATTACAAGATACATTGACGGCAGTAAGATATATGATATACATATACATAAGCATCCATGTATTTCTCATCTCATCAAATTATTTGAGAGAGTGGTGCAGTCTAGAGTGACTCACTTCCTGGAAAGCAACAACCTTCTGGTTCCCAACTGGTATGGTTTCTGCAATGGCAGGGGCTGCCTTACACAGCTCCTGCATCATTTCGATATCATCCTAAAGGCCTTGTGTGAGGGATCCAATGCAGATGTCATTTATCTTGACTCCAGCAAGGCCTTTGACAAGGTTGACCACAACATCGTGTTAAAAAGAACTCTCCAGCATTGGAGCACAATGGAAGCTTCTAAAGTGGTTTAAATCGTTTCTGGTGAACAGAACGCAGCATGTGATCAATGGTGTTCGATCAAGCACAGCAAAAGTCATCAGCGGTGTCCCACAAGGCACTGTGTTGGGCCCATTCCTGTTCCTTATCAACGTAAATGACATCATCAGGGTCATTAATACAGTAATATAAACAATTTTCATGGATGACTCTAAGCTTCTGAAGGTTGTCGACAGGATGGGAGACCGGACAAATCTTCAATCGGACCTAGTTGCTGTTATCCAAAGGGCGCAGAAACATAACATGCAAATGAACGAGAACAAGTTTGAGTTATTCCACTTTGGTAAAGAGGCTGCACGTAAAGAACCATATATCCTTCCTTCATGCAAACACCTCACGGCATCAAACACCACTAGGGACCTCGGTGTGACTGCCAACGATAACTTAAGCTGGAGTGTCCACATAAACAAGAAACTCGACATGGCCCACTGGGTGAGCTCCTGGATCCCCAGGACTTTCCATTCCAGAGATTCTCCAACCATTATCCTTCTTTTTTCTACCTTCGCTCGCCCTCACCTTGAATACTGTTGTCCGCAATGGACTCCCTACACGAACCATCATCATCATCGTTTAACGTCCGCTTTCCATGCTAGCATGGGTTGGACGATTTGACTTAGGACTGGTGAAACCGGATGGCAACACCAGGCTCCAATCTAATTTGGCAGAGTTTCTACAGCTGGATGCCCTTCCTAACGCCAACCACTCAGAGAGTGTAGTGGGTGCTTTTACGTGTCACCCGCACGAAAACGGCCACGCTCGAAATGGTGTCTTTTATGTGCCACCCGCACAAGAGCCAGTCCAGGGGCACTGGCAACGATCTCGCTCGAAAAAACTACAAGGCCTAAAAAGCTTGAAGCATCCCAGAGATTAATTCCAAAAAAATTGATTGCATGTCTGGTCTTAATTACTGGGATCGACTCACGAATCTCAAACTGTATTCTCTCCAGCGCCACCGAGAATTGAACTCACGACCTTACGATCTTGGGCCAAATACTTTAAGCAGTAAGCCACTCACCTTCACAAAAAATATGGAAGGACAGTGGGGCCAGCAGGTTGTTGCAGAGGAACAGCGTGGCCCCCCTGCAAGGAGAACCTAGATCTCTATATTCATAAATGGACCAACAGAACCGGATGAGTTTTCAAATATTTCATTATATATTAATGTAATGCAAAAAAAAAAAATAAATAAGTGGTTTAAGACACATGGCATATTATATCCCAAGATGGACAGTGTCCGTGCATCAATCATGCAGAGGCTGAACAAGTGAGTATAGAGGGAGGCGGGGAGGGAAACTAGTTAGTGTACGGAATATTTTTGAGGATAAAACATATGTTGATTGTGTGGATTACTACAGGGATGATGATGATGATGATGGTGGTGGTGGTGGTGGTGGTGGTGGTGGTGGTGGTGGTGATGGAGGTGGTGGTGGTAGAAGTTGTGATGATGATAATGATGGTGATGAGTGGCTGTTGGTGGGGTTGGGGGTAGTTGCGGGCACTGATGAAGAAGATGAAGGTGGTGGTGGTGGTGGTGGTGGTGGTAGTAGAAGTTGTGATGATGATGATAATGATGATTTTAGTTGTGTGGGTGGCAGTGGGTGACGATAGTGATGATGATGATGATGATGATGATGATGGTAGCAGTGGTGGTAGTGGTCATTGCGGCGTTTGTGGTGATAGAGTGCTGATGGTGGTCTGGTGGTCAGTCTAAGATCTACCATGCCATTTGACTGTAAATGCTAATTTTATGAAATGAAGGATAATCGAAATCTAATCAACTGGAATGGACAGTAATTCACATTGTTGTCTCCTGCAACACAAAACCAATCAGCAACCAACATTCTATATACACTATATATACACTGTATATATATATATATATATTGCATATACATACTTACATATACACATATATATATATACATATATATACAGGGTGCAGTGAATAAATTGTTGTCTAAATAATAACACTGACATCTCATTTTAAGATATATTTACCAAAATTACATAAAAATATCTTGAATTACTACAGAGTAAATTTATTCAATAAAATCGCCATTGGTCTCAACCACAGACTCCAGACGACTTTGGAATCCCCTGCAACTCTTTTGTACGGCCTCCTTCTTTAAGTTGGTCAATGTTGCCATAATCTTTGCCTTCAGTTTACCTTTGGTGTTACAAGGAGTTTTGTTGGTCTCTCATTCAACTGTGCTCCACACATAATAATCAAGCGGGGGTTGCAGTGTGGGGAGTTAGATGGCCAGATGTTAGGGGTGATGTGATTGCAGAAATTGTCTGACAGCCATGATTGTGTTCTCCTGCTTGTCTGGCATGGTGCAGAGTCCTGTTGCCAGACATAGGGTCTCCCAGCATCCAGCCTCTCCACCCAGGGCAGCACTACCTCCTCCAGGCACTTGATGTAAGCCTCCATGTTGAGTGTGAGACCATGTGGGAAGATGAATGGAGGCATAACGCCGCCATCATTAGTGATCACTCCAAACTCCATGATGTTGACTGGATGTTTGATTTTTATCACTCTCAGTCCATGTCCTAAGACTGGCACCCAAACACTCTGAAATGTTCATATTGGAGCTTCTGGCATGAATGCCAAGAAGTACAGCATGTTGTTTCCAAATTTCTGGCAGCGTGAACTGTGTCATGGTGCTGTTTTTCTCACAGACTGTGCCCAACTATACCGTGTAGTCAACAAAATCAAAGACAAACAATGCACATGCACGAAATTAAAAACATAAAATGGCGATGATTCATCCATCATACCCTGTATATATCTACACACACACACACACACATCCAGAAGTGTGAATGCATAAAAATATAAATAAATGTGTATGCATATACGTGCATATATATATATGTGTATAAATGTCTGTGTATATATACAGATATATGTGTGCATGCAAACACAAACACACACACACACACACACACACACACACACAAGCATGCATACACATATATATGCATGTACATACAAACACCTCCCGATGTATAGAAACATATAAACATACACACACACACACACATAGTGGAGTGGAAGAGAGACGACTGCTCTGGTATGGTCACGTGTTGTGAATGAATGAGGACAGCTGTGTGAAAAAGTGTCACACCCTAGCAGTTGAGGGAGCCTGTGGAAGAGGGAGACCCAGGAAGACTTGGGATAAGGTGGTGAAGCATGACCTTCGAACATTGGGCCTCACCAAGGCAAGGAAAAGTGACCGATACCTTTGAAGATATGCTGTGATTGAGAAGACCAGGCAAGCCAAGTGAGACCAACCATAACTATCGTCTATGCCAGTGCAGTATAACCAGCCCATTTAAGAGTACCCTACAATCATTAGACAATAAACTATGCTTGTAAAGACCTGCTGAGGCAGGTGATATCAAAATCGCTGATGTGGCCAAAGACAGTACCGCCCGATTGGCACACGTGCCAGTGGAACGTTAAAAGCACCATCCGAGCGTGATCATTGCCAGGGGCACTGACTGGCTCCTGTGCCAGTGGCATGGAAAAAGTACCATTCAAGCGTGGTCGTTGCCAGCATTGCCTTACTGGCACCTGTGCAGGTGACATGTGAAAAACAACATTTGAGCATGGTCATTGCCAGTGCTGCTGGACTGACTCTTGTGCAGGTTGCACATAAAAAAACCATTTGAGCATGGTCATTGCCAGTACCGCCTGACTGGCCCTCATGCCAGTGGCATGTAAAAGCATCCACTACACTCTCAGAGTGGTTGGCGTTAGGAAGGGCATCCAGCTATAGAAACCTTGCCAGATCAGATTGGAGCCTGGTGCAGCCTTCTGGCTGGATGCCCCTCCTAATGCCAACCACTCTGAGAGTGTAGTGGGTACTTTTTACATACCACTGACACAGTGGTGGGGAGAATCAGGGAGTCAGGCAGCACTGGCATCGGCCATGTTCGAGGTTGTTGCAAAAACAATATACAATGTTATTCAGAAAAAAAAGCCTGTCCTGGAATAAAAATAGAAAATGTCCCTGTTATTGAAGACATACACAAACACCAACACAAGGAATGCTGGTGGAATTTTCCCATCAAAACAGCAGTGCTTGTGCCATGTAAAAAGCACTAAGTCCTCTCTGCTGAGTGGTTGGTGTTAGGAAGGACATCCAGCTGTAAAAACCCTGCCAAAACAGTCACAGAAGTCTGGTGCAGGCTTCTGCCTGGCTGGCTCTTGTGAAACCATCCCACCATGCGATGGCGATGATGGTGGTGGTGGTGGTGGTGGTGGCTGCGGGTGGGGTGGGGGTGGGGATGGGGGTGCTGTGCATAATAAGTACATTGCTGTTTCGTCTATTAAATCTCGTTGGCTCATTAAATGCTAAATAAAAAAGAGATTATTTCGTTCATAAATAATATATCTTGGAAAAGTTCAATTATTCTTGGTACAACAACAACAAGAAGAGGAAGAACAACAACAGCAAAAAACTCCAGCAATACAAGGAACTACCATAAGAGCAACAACAACAACAAAAACAAACACAAGAAACACGAAGGCTACTTTACTAACAACAACAACAACAACAACAGCAATAGATCACACGCAAATTTCATTAGAAAAAAGCAATTTTATTCAGTTGCTTATTTATTATTTTCTTATTTTATTTGTTGCTTTTTTTTTTATTTACCTATTTATGTATTTATTTTATTATTGCCACTGCTTATAAGCGGGAAGTATGTCTGTGAGTGTGTATACATGTGTGTGTGTGAGTGTGTGTGTGTGTTTATGTGTGTATATGTGACTAATGTATGTGTCATCACCAGTGTATGTATGTGTATCTTCGAAACGCCTGTGTTTTAATGGTGGCAGCTGATGAAGGAGATGTTTCTATGTGGCTTGCTTGTTTGTTGTACCTTGTGTATCATTTTGTCCATGTTCTTTTGCCACGTCATGTACCCAGTTATGTATCTATGTGTACATGTAGATGAAGGTATGTACATACATGTACATATATATGCATATACTCATATATTGTTTGTATTAATATATATATGCATGTGTATGTATATTATCATCATCATCATCACCATCACCACCATCACCACCACCACCACCACCTCCACCGCCGCCGCCATTGCCACCGCCGCCACCACCACCAGCAACAACTACAATACCATCAGCACTTCTACTCCCACCCCACCACCACCACTTCTACACCAAAACATCCTTCGCTACCACCACCACCACCACCACCACCACCTCTCCAACCATCCGCCATCCTCCCCACCACCAAGAGGAGAGTTTGTTTGAAAATGACCCAAAATGAAAATATTACAAGGGAATTATGTGTGTGTGTGTGTGTGTGTGTGTGTGTATTTGTCCTCCCACCCCACTGCCTGAAAACTGGTGATGGTTTGGTTACATCCCCAGAACTTAGCTGTTCAGCAAACGAGAATGACAGAATAAGTCTCAGAGCTGGTGGAGAATAAGAAGATAAGTCGTGGGGTGCGATTTGTTTTGACTGGAAAGCCGTTTGAGGCAGTGCTCCAGCATGGCTGGCGCATACTGATTGAAACAAGCAAAAGCATAAAGAGACGGCTGATTCGTAGAATGAAGACTAACGAGGCTGACTTTTAAGGGAACTGCTTTGTTGTATGGAGGACTTAATGAGGAATTAGGGAAGGACGGCGTAGTTTATTTGATGGGCAAGTGGGGGGGGGGGGGGAGGAGAGATTTGGGAAAAATAGTTCATGGACGGGATTTATTGGTATGTTGCTAATCATCATCATCATCGCCACCATCATCATCATCATCATCAACATCATCATCATCATCGTCATCATCATCATCATCGTTTATAGTCTGCTTTCCAAGAGTTCGAATCCTGGGCCAGACAGCACATAGCACGTTTGAGCAAAGCTCATCACTCACTTCATGTTACTCCAGTCCAGTCAAGCTGAAAATTAGTTCCAGCTCTCTCTCTCTCTCTCTCTCTCTCTCTCTCTCTCTCTCTCTCTCTCTCCCCCCCACCACACATACTTCCGTCAGCTGTCACTCCTGGTGGTAGGGCCTAGAGGGTGTCTAGCTCTGTTTGCAACTAATATCATCATCATCATAATCATCGCCATCGTTTCACGTCCGTTTTCCATGCTGGCATGGGTTGGACGGTTTGACTGAGGACCGGCGAACCAGAAGGCTGCACCAGGCTCCAGTCTGATCTGGCAAGGTTTCTACAGATGAATGCCCTTCCTAACACCAACTACTCCGAGAGTGTAGTGGATGCTTTTTATGTACCACTGGCCCTGGGGCCAGTTAGGTGGAACTAGCATCATCCACGCTCAAATGGTGCTTTTTACCAGAACGTAAAATACTTGGTGAAAGCCAAGTATAAACAAACTATCAACGCATACTTACTCGCAAATGATAGCTAAACTATATATATAGGCATAGGAGTGGCTGTGTGGGAAGTAGCTTGCTTACCAACCACATGGTTCCGGGTTCAGACCCACTGCGTGGCACCTTGGGCAAGTGTCTTTTACTACAGCTTCGAGCCGACCAAAACCTTGTGAGTGGATGTGGTAGACGGAAACTGAAAGAAGCCCATCGTATATATGTGTATGTGTGTGTGTGTGTGTGTGTGTGTGTGTGTGTGTGTGTGTGTGTATCTGTTTGTGTGTCTATGTTTGTCCCCCCAACATCGCTTGACAACCGATGCTGGTGTGTTTACGTCTCCGTAACATAACGGTTCGGCAAAGAGAGCGATAGAATAAGTACTAGGCTTACAAAGAATAAGTCGATTTGCTCGACTAAAGGCAGTACTCCAGCATGGCCACACAGTCAAATGACTGAAACAAGTAAAAGAGTAAAAGAGTAAAAGAGTAATATATATATATATATATAAACAATATATGAGTAGGTAGAGAGAGAGAGAGAGAGATAGTAGTAGTAGCAGTGAGAGGCGAAGGACGAGTAACAAGAGATAGAGAGAGAGAGAGAGAGAGAGATAGTAGTGACAGGTAGAGGCGAAGAACAGTAGAGGGAAGAATGAGAGGGGTAGATAGAAATAGAGAGAGTCGCGTTAGAAAAATAGTTTAAACTTACTGTATAAAGGTTAACGCGTGCGTTCTGTCGTGATACAAACAATATATGAGTATATGCATATATATGTACATGTATGTACATACCTTCATCTACATGTACATATAGATACATAACTGGGTACATGACGTGGCAAAAGAACATGGACAAAATGATAAACAAGGTACAACAAACAAGCAAGCCACATAGAAACATCTCCTTCATCAGCTGCCACCATTAAAGCACCGGCGTTTCGAAGAATTAAGGCAGTACGCATCGTTGAAATGGTTCTTCCCACGAACACAAATTATTTTCGTGGAGGGTAGTGGCGGACGGAAAACAAGACAGGAAAACGAAACGGTGAATAAACGAACAAGCAAAAGGGCTGTACAGCCAGACGTGAAGTGTGTATGTATTGAACGCTGTGAAGCACGAACAGGAGGGGCAAAGAAGTACGTGCCAGCTTGGGGAGTCCAAGAATGAAAAGAAATAGCCGCCGGACACACGTGACCAAGGCTGTGTAAAAAGAAAGATTAGCAGAGGGAAAAGAAGGGGAGGAAGTAGAATATATATATATATATATAAATGTATGTATGTATATACATGTATATATATATATATATATATATATATATATATATATATATATATATATATATATATATATATATATATATATATATATATATATACTTATATACATATGTATATGTTATATTAAATGTTAAAGACATGACAGATTCCTGTGGTGTAAACAATTGTTTACACCACAGGAATCTGTCATGTCTTTAACATTTAATATAACATATACATATGTATATAAGTATATATATATATATATATATATATATATATATATATATATATATATATATATATATATATATATATATATATATATATATATATATATACTTATATACATATGTATATGTTATATTAAATGTTAAAGACATGACAGATTCCTGTGGTGTAAACAATCTATCACGCTCATATATCATGCTGTGGAAATGGATGGTAAATGTTTGTGTGTGTGAGAGAAAGGGAGAGGAAGAGAGAGAGAGAGAGAGAGAGAGAGAGAGAGAGAGAGAGAGAGAGAGAGAGAGAGAGAGCGAGAGAGAGAGAGAGAGAGCGCGAGAGAGAGAGAGAGAGAGAGAAAGATATATATATATAGAGAGAGAGAAAGATTCAAAAGAACGCTACTGGCACACACACACACACACACACACACGCACAAACGCTATATTATCGCATGCGCACGCATACATGACAATTAGCTGTAGGTGTGCGTGTGAGAGGGTGGGAGGGAGAGAGAGAGAGAGGGAGGGAGAGAGAGAGTGGTTGTGTATGTATGTGTATGTGTACATTTCCTTGATGTGTTTATGTATGTGTATATGTATGTCAACGTGCCTGTAGCATTTATTTGATTCTCTCTCTCTTTCTTTCTTTCTTTCTCTCTTTCTTTCTTTCTCTCTTTCTGTCTCCCTGCTCTCCCTTTCTCTCTCTTACCTGATGATATAATGTATGCACCTCAGGGCAAGTCATTGTCATGACGATTTGAACAAAAACATTATTTTCATGACTTCTCAAAATTGGAAAGTGAATTACATTCCCGTCTAACAATTCTGTTATTTACAAAACTACTTTAATAAGCTGGTTGTAGTTTCACAAAAACACTCTACAACATCTGATGTTGGTCAGAGCGCATTTATTTATGAGGGGAAGTTCATTCGAAGATGCTAAGGTCGTAGGAGATAACAAGAAACAGTGGCAGCTCGTGTATAGGCACTGCGGAACTGCAGCGCCCCCTATTTCCACTCAATATTATCGATGACATTCAGTATAATGAGTCCTTTTGTCTGTAGTTCTTTCTTTATACTTATACTTTATATAATCCTTAAGCTTAATGTCAGTAGCCATTCCCTAATTCATGAAAAAAATACAAACATCCTTGTATAGTACTGTGCATTTCACAGTGTTTGGTTGTTGTGCGCATACTCACATGTCTGAGATAGGAAGCTTCACACTAGGGAGAGAGAGCACTGTCGTTCACACAGTGCTGGGTGAAAGGTAATGTTTCTTTTTGACCCTGTATGCCTATATTCTTGAATGTGATACAGTTGGCATCAGCCATGTTCGGTTGGCGCTTTTTACGTGCCACCGGCACAGGAACCAGTCAGGCGGACCTGACATCGACCACATTTGGATGGTGCTTTTTATGAGCCACTGGCATGGGAGCCAGTCAGGGGAAACTGGCCACAGCTACGATATTGGTTTTACTTGACTCAACAGGTCTTGTCAAGCATATCATGTCGTACAATGCATTAGGGGTATTATTATTATCCTGCTTCCAACTACAGTGGAAGCAGGATTTGAAAAATAGGGCACATTTCCACCCCGACTCATTTTGTCAATTAGTGGGGATTTTTGAAAAACAAGGTAGTGTTCAATGAACAAATTAAACACACTACCTGGCAGTGGCTAAAACACAAACCAATCAAGTTTTCTTTCCCTTTACACAATATTCAAACAAATTCTAAAACTTTTCTGAAGCAGCAGATCCACTAATTTTATCTACGAGCCATCACTGGCCAGAAAAGATATCAGCACCAAACCAATATCGATGAAGGAAGGCTTCTGAAACCGTTTCTACTTAATGTTATGACTATTAACTGTACTAAATCACTTTCATAGACTCTGTATATAAACAATGTGAATTTGTTCTTAAACCCGCGACGATGTTCTATACAGAGAAATCAATGGAAACATTCTCTGAACATTTTCCAGTCTGTAATTAATTTCATCTTTAATTACACTATAATGTCTCACTTCTAATATATCTGGTCAAATCATGCAGAGGATTCTTAAAAAGGATAAAATACTAATATACATAATTACCACGAACAAGAAATTGTGAGAACTTCGCCATAGATAATGAAAAAATGAATTTTAATTATACATTTGTGTATTTGAAATTTTCATATCATTTCGTATTCTCTGATTTCATATTCAAATTTTTAACCCCATCTGATTGTGGAGAAGATTACTTCCTTTTGCATTCACAGCCACCTAGAGGGCACTACACAAGCGTTGATAAAGCATTTTTTTAAATAAAAAAAATATCATAACATTGTTTCTGTCAAACATTGAAACTTCAAAAGTTGATATTTGATATTATAAATTGTAAACTGTAACAGGAAATTACAGCCGACGATTTTAATTAAATCGAGGAATATCCATGGGGCCAGTTAGTCATATACATACATAAGTATATATATATATATATATATATATATATATATATATATATATATATATATATATATATATATATATATATATATATACTAAATTCGACGATTGGCACCCATGCCAACGTCGCCTCCTTCATTGGACACGAAACTCGGCTTGCGAAGACCTGTTGGGGCAAGCGAAAGCGAAATCGTGATGGCACCTGTGCCCAGCATCACCTTCCTGGCACTTGTGCTGGTGGCACGTGTAAAGACATTCGAGCGAGATCGTTGCCAGTGCCGCTGGACTGACTCCTGTGCAGGTGGCACGTAAAATACACCATTTTGAGCGTGGCCGTTGCCAGTACTGCCTGACTGGCCTTTGTACCGGTGGCATGTAAAAGCACCCACTACACTCTCGGAGTGGTTGGCGTTAGGAAGGGCATCCACGAGCGAACCACCATAGTTTCATGTGATCAGTTTATTAATCGACCAACCAGAGTGAGACTGTGGCGTAATATAATTTTCTGGAACGTTCTAGAATTTCGGTTCTGGTCCCCTATAAAAACAATTTGGTGCGCAGCTTAGAGCACAGACGGCCAAGGACCTCTGTTGCTATGGAGGTCTGCGTAGTTGACTTTGTATATTTTTGGACCAACTCCATATTATCACATAGCTTTCTATAATTCCAGAGCAGTCTCTCTCTCTCTCTCACTTTCTCTCTCTCTCTCTCTCTCTCTCTCTCTCTCTCTTTCTCTCTCTCTCTCTCTCTCTCTCTCTCTCCCAATCAACAAATATTTATATTGTTCGTTGTAAATAGCCAAAACCAAATATCTTTACGTCTGGTGATAACTATTCGTGAGTTGCTTCAGTTATTATTCATTGAGGCAATGGAATATATCTTTATTTACCAGCCCCACATGGCTTCCACCAAACCATTGCGTCTCCTCACTCTCCAGTTTTAAAATTTTATTCGGTTCATTTAAATGTTACAATCGATCACTTTTATCTGTTATTTCGAAAAATAGCTGCCCAATCGGCTTCAAATGTTTATCCTATGTCTTGGTAATCACAAATGCTTATGTACAGCAGTGGTTCCCAAATTGGGCGGTATTGCCCCACTGAGGACAGTGGAAAGTGGGGTGATATTGGGGGTAGCGATTCATGTAAAAACAACAAAATAATGGGTTTGTTAGGTTAAGTTTTATTTGTGAAATACAGTTGCTTTGAATTTACTTCAGAAATAGGTCTTTGTTTGTGATGGTTGGTTGGGGTGGGGGGAGGGCACTAGGAATGTGACAAGGGTGTCAAGAGGGTGGTAGCCCGAAACAGTTTGGGAACCACAGATGTATAGTATATGTATGATTCCAAATACTCACAACTGTCTGATGAACAGCTACATGAAACACTGTGTAACAACTTGTAATGTTTCTTTAGCTTCAATAACACGCACACACACGACACACAGGTGCGAGAAGAGCTGTGTGATTCATTTTGCATTCATGGAGTTTAGAGTTCAGTCCTGCTGCACGGCACCTTGGAGGCAAGTGTCTTGTTTATAGTCCCAGGCTGACAACCAGCCAATGCCATGTGAATTAATTTGGTAAACGGAAACTGTGTGGAAGCCCGTTGAATACATGCATGTGTGTGTGTGTGTGATTTGCACTCCCGCCATTGCTTTGCAACCAGTGTTGCTTTGTTTAATGCTCTTTAACTTAGCAGTTCAGCAAAATAAACTGATATAAGTACCAGTCATTAGACTGCACGGCTGCAGTCTAATAACTGAAACGCTAAAAAAAAACACATATATAGGCGCAGGCGTGGCTGTGTGGTAAGAAGCTTGCTTACCAACCACATAGTTCAGGGTTCAGTTCCACTACGTGGCACCTTGGGCAAGTGTCTTCTACTATAGCCACGGAATGATTAAAGCCTTGCGAGTGGATTTGAGAGACGGAAACTGAAAGAAGCCCATTATATATGTGTGTGCGTATGCGTGTGTATTTGTGTGTCTGTGTTTGTTGATTGACAACCGATGTTGGTGTGTTTACGTCCCCGTAACTTAGCAGTTCGGGCAAAGTAACCGATAGAATAAGTACTAGGCTTACAATGAATAAGTCCTGGGGTCGATTTGTTCGACCAACGTCGGTGCTCCAGCATGGCCGCAGTCAAGTGACTGAAACAAGTAAAAGACTAAAAGAAAAGAATAACTCGAGAATATACTCTTACACAAACACAGAATATATTTTTTTATTATTATTTAACAGAAGAAACGGAGTGACTCAAGGGCCGAGTGTTTCGTGCGTTAGCACTTATGAAACCCTCGGCCCTCGAGTCACTCTGTTGCTTTTGCTAAAGATCAATTAAAAAATATACACATACCCATATTCTGAGTTCTGTCTTACCCGTTTGCATCACCCCGCCCTCTCCGTATGTATATTTATATATATACATATATACATACATACATACATACATACATAACATACGTACATGGATAGATAGATAGATAGATAGATAGATAGATAGATAGATAGATAGATAGATAGAGACACACACCTGCTTATGTAGGTGCGAGTCTGCGTAAGAAGTTTCAGAAGCGTCCCGCATTAAAGTCAATACTCGTGAATAGATAACAACACATCAAACCCTTTGACTTTGTTCTTCGTCAGTTTGATCTATCTTGGCACTTCACGTACACACACACACTCACACACGCACGCACACATTTATGGAAGCTACTTGCTGCCTTCTTATATATTTATTACGTGCACATCGATAATATACACACACACACATATATATATAAATAGAATGATACGCCTTTACAAGCTGCTTATTTACCTACCATAAAATATACACACACATATTCTATACATATTCATTATACATATACACATACATTATACATAAATACGATCAGATATCACACATATATACCTAATATGCATATACAATATATATATATATATATATATATATATATATATATATATATATATATACACACACACACATATATATACTATACATATATGTATATATATATACATACATTTATATACACGCACACCATGTACACTCGTTATACATGTACATTATATATAAGTACGGTTATATACATTTCATACATACAATCTCCACGTACATTGTATATCAGCAATGTGTGTGTGTGTGTGTGTGTGTGTACGTATCGCACACACCCGTCCATTAAACGTAAGTTGTCCGATGATCCGTCCGTTGAGCTCACGGTCTATTCTAATTGTTGTCCAGTCGAGCAGAAACAACCTGGTTATTCAGTTGAGAGACCATTTCTTGGTTTGTTGAAGGATAATTGAAATAAATATTGATTAATCACACAGGTGGAAAAGCCGTGGATAGCAGAAGAGAGTTAAAATCGATTAAATCTACGTCTGCAGGTCATAACAGGTACTTTAACGACGACATCAGGCAAGATGAAAGGCAAAAGTTTATTTGGGTCCGCGCTTGACTTCAGAACTTAAAATGCCGTTTCGTGCTCTATGTTGCCTGTAACACACACACACACACACACACATTTTGTTATGGGGTTTCAATGCAAAAGTGGTGGTCATGCTGGAATGGCCGGTCAGAAAGTTACCATTGGATTTCGCACCTATTGTGCTCTTAGAAACATTGGCCACTTAACAGACCTGCTGGCCGTACATACATAAACGTACGTACGTACATACATACGTACATACATACAAACATACATATACATACGTAGGTACATACATACATATATACACACACATACATACGTACGTACGTACACATACATACATACATACATACATACACATACATACATACATACATAAATACGTACGGACGTACATATACATACGTCCGTACGTACAAACATACACATACATAGGTACGTACGTAGTACATACATAGGTACGTACGTAGTACATACATAGGTACGTACGTAGTACATACATAGGTACGTACGTAGTACATACATAGGTACATACTTGCATGCACAAACACACATCTTACATCCCTGTATATACAAATATGTCCAATATAAGTTTCTTCCCTGTAACCTCCGCAACATAAATTACCAAACCATGCAATGTTCCTGCTGCAAAATCCACGTGTCGCTGATCGTAACTCAATATGTCTACTTCAATGCCATTATAGAATTGGAACAACTTGAAGAAAAAAACAAGACAAACAAATCTAAGCCGTGAATAACTTTTAAAATTTAACCAAGCAAAAATGTGTCGGCTTTTTTCACAGAACAACATTGTCTTATTCAATATTAAATATTAATTGAAAGTAAATAGAGAAATCACGGCAAAACACATCAGTCGTTTGGGGACTTTTGGAACAGCTGTCAGGAATTAAATGGAATTTCTTGGGGCATTTTTCTTTTCGAGATTTTTCGACATTTTTTAGTATCTCACATTGTAAAGCACTTACAAATCGCTTGTTTTCGAAGAATTTTTCTCAAAACCCGTCTTTTCAAGGTATGTTAAAATGGTTCATTTTGGACCAGATATTAATATTAGGACAATTTCTTCCAGATCTACACTATTTGGAATATATAAAAAATATTTGTCTTGAAGCCGTCACGTTCATTTTTGTCACGCACGTCACACCAGGTAAATGAGAATTCTTTTCTACTGTAGACACAAGACCTGAAATTTTGGGGGAGGGGGGGGGGCAGTCAATTAGATCGACCTCAGTACGCAACTGGTATTTAATTTATCGACCCCGAAAGGATGAAAGGCAAAGTCGACCTCTGCGGAATTTGAACTCAGAACATAAAGACAGACAAAATACCGCTAAACATTTCGCCCGGCGTGCTAACGTTTCTCATTTCTTTTATTGCTCACAAGGAGCTAAACATAGAGGGGACAAACAAGGACAGACAAAGGGATTAAGTCGATTATATCGACCCCAGTGCGTAACTGGTACTTAAATTATCGACTCCGAAAGGATGAAAGGCGAAGTCGACCTCGGCGGAATTTGAACTCAGAACGTAACGGCAGACGAAATGCCACTAAGCATTTTGCCAGACGTGCTAACGTTTCTGCCAGCTCGCCGCCTTCAGGTAAATTTCAAGATCGATGGAAAGAAACACCACGAGGCGTTTTCTTCTGCTCTGGAAAAATTCGGTGAAATTAACAATTAATATTTTCAGGTGAAAAGAGTTGTTCTGTGCGATGTCATGTACGTCACGCTTTTTGGATCCTCTTCAAGAAATTCTGCATATATTCCAAGTAAGAAACATTTTGTTTAATATTTGTCTGGGAAGTCAAACATTACTTTGAGAAAGGAATCGATACAATTCTTGTAAATAGTTTTGATTTACAACTTAAATATTTTATAATTTGTAACTCTGTCACGTATGTCAAACGAGAATGGTTTTAATATCTGCCACGATTAAAATGAATTTGAAGGAACAGGTGATGTCGTTATTTTCTATATGCGTTTTTTTGTTTCCACAATTTCGCCAATATATGAAATCCTTTTCATTATAATACAGGAAGTAAAATAGGGGCTAATGCAGTTTGGCACCTCTTCTTGAAAAATGCATTTTTAAAAAAAATATTTTGGGGGATTCCTACGGAGATTACAAATATGCAAAAAAAAAAAATTCCTCCTTATGTTTTAGATGACGGAAATTCCGAATATTGCAAGAAACCACGTTTTGAAAATTTAAATTCAATAGGGGGATAAAGAGATCGATAGATGTGAATGTCTTCCTGGGGCTAAAAACAACAATAACATCATCTTCTATAGGATCACCACATTTAGTTGACAAATATATTCTATAAATAAACGGACAGGGATAATAAATAGACAGATAAATAAATAGGTGGATGAAAAAGTTCAAAATTTAATATTGAGGAGGGGGTGAAATTTGAGCCCCTTATTAAATTTTATAACATTAATTATTAAATATTAATGTTTGTTTCTCATAAAATGATGTATATTTAATTTACATTATATTATCATTTACGATTATTTTATTATTATCACCCCTAACATCTGGCCACCTAACTCCCCAGACTGCAAACCCCTTGATTACTATGTGTAGGGCACAGTTGAGTGAGAGACCAACAAAACTCCTTGTAACACCAAAGATGAACTGAAGGCAAGGATTATGGCAGCATTCACCAAGTTAAACAAAGAGACCATCCAGAAGAGTTGCAGGAGATTCCAAAGTCATCTGGAGACCGTGGTTGAAGCCAATGGCGATTTTATTACCTCTGCCTAGGAAGGAAGTTATGGTTTCATTGTCATTAGTTTGTCTGTCTGTGTGCAAAATAACTCAAAAAGTTGTGAATGGTATTTAATGAAACTTGCAAGAAAAGTTGGTAATGACACAAGGAACAGATGGTGAAATTTTGGTAGTGATCCAGCAATTTTTATGGATTCTTGAAGGATTTTTCATTTGTTATATTTACTATACATGAAGTATTACAATGTTACGTTCTTTGATTATCTCCCTTGAAAACACGTTCATCGTTTCCACATAAACTGTTTCCAAAGTTTATTTTTGTTTCTCTATTAGTAATTTTACTCGCGTATCTATGAACTCTTGAGGAAACTCTTGAGGAATGATTGATACTATACTGACCACAGAGGGATGTAAAGTAGGTTGGTAGGTAGATAGGTTTATTTTCGTAAGTAGACAAATACCTCTTTGATCTTTGCCAAGGAATCATCTGACCATCGTCCTTGGTGATTTCAACATGGATCTCCTTGATTCCCCTAACCATGAGATCTTGACAACTATGAACCAGTTTGGGTTAGACCAACTAGTCCAAAAACCCACCACTGACTATAGAACCCTGCTAGATCATGTTTACGTGAACCAGGATCGGAGTCCACAAGTCACCGTAACCGACTGTTACTTTTCCGACCATGATCTTGTGTGTATCACTCAAGGTTTAGGTAATTGTTGTTTCTTTTTAGTTGTATGGTGAAACTAGCTTACTGTTGTCATTGATGTATTATAACTGCTTCAGATGATTCCTGGTTTTAAAGGTTTTTTTTTTTTCAAAATCATATGGGTGTGTTATTTTTTTTTTAACCCCACCAAGGAGGTTATGTTTTTGCTGGCGTTGGTTTGGGAAATTGGATGATTTTCAGCATGTGTGTATATGGGTGGAAATGAGCTGCTTGGCGGAGATCTGTGCTCTCCGAGTGCTTTTCTAGTTGAATAAATTTACTCTTTAGTATTTCAAGAAATTTTAATCTAATTTTAGTAAATATATCTGTTAAAATGAGATATTGTGCTATTTTTTTTTGTGTGTAATTTGGACAACAATTTATTCACTGCACCCTGTATACACGTGTGTGTGTGTATATATATTAAATGTATTTGCTTATATTTAATTATACAGATACTTTCATTCACCCACTCACCCAACACACATACAAGCATACTCATGTATCATCATCATCATCGTTTAACGTCCACCTTCCACGGTTTGTCAGGAGCCGGTCAGCCTGCACCAGACTTCTGTGTCTGTTTTGGTATGGTTTTTTACAACTGGATGCCCTTCCTAACACCAACCAACCAGCAGTGTGTGTGTGATCATCATTATCCTTTGCGTTTGTTTACCATGCTGGCATGTGTATCTACATGTATGCATATACACACTTACATGTACATATACATACATGCATAAAAGTGTGTGTGCACACATAAAACGTACACACACACACGCATTCATTCATACATGTATTCATATATGCATGTACATAGGTGAGTGTTTATGTATCGTAAATGAATGCGTGTAATACACACCCATGCAGCCATACTCACAGAGACATGGAGAGTGTGGGTATGCATGTATATGTACAAGTGTTTGTGTGGGTGAATGCATAGCACTCTTCAGTATAGCATCGTGGAAGAAAGCACCCACACTAGAGCTCCAAGTGGGGATGCAGGTGGATGATTAATCCGTGTATTTAGATTAACATCCAGCTTTGATAGCAGATTTACATTGGAGAATCCTATTTACTAAATATAAACACGTTTGTGCATGTGTGTGTGTGTATATGTGTATACATACATATATATGTAACTGGTACTTTGTTTTATATATATATATATATATATATATATATATATATATATAAATAGCATTCAGTGAACACATCGACATATGCTCCAACAGTTTGACAAGAGCCGGCCAGGCAGAAGCCTGCACCAGACTTCTGTGACAGTTTTGGCAGGATTTTTACAGCTGGATGCCCTTCCTAACACCAACCACTTTACAGTGTGGACTGGATGCTTTTAAGTGGCACCTGCACTGACAGGGTCACCGAGTACTTTGCAAGACAAAAAAATCCCCCTAAAACCTCTTTTGGGAGGGGAGGGAACATTGGAGTAGGTGCTCTTGTGTCGGATGATGAAAGGTTATTGTGAGACAGAGAGACAGAAATAGGTGTCTTGCTGTAGAGGACGTACAAGGTCACCTTGCCAGAGAGAGAGAGAGAGATCAGGAATGATGATAGAAACAGGTGTGCTGCCGCAAAGGGAATACAGGGTCACCCGACCTGAGGGATAGAGATGGTGGCAAAGTGCTGAGCATACTCACAAGGGACGGGGATCATCATCATCATCATCATCATCATCGTTTAGCATCTGCTTTCCATGCTGGCATGGGTTGGATGGCTTGACTGAGGACTGGTGAGCCAGATGGCTGCACACCAGGCTCCAATCTGATCTGGCAGAGTTTCTACAGCTGGATGCCCTTCCTAACGCCAAGACATATATATATATATATATATATATATATATATAGTCAATCCAAACATATATATATATATATCTGCAAGTATGTATGTATATATATATATATATAGATAGATAGATAGATAGATAGATATTTATATGACTATGTATATGCATTTATATACACATACACACACACACACATACATACATGCAAAAATATGTGTAGGTGGGAGAAACTATTTATGTGCATGTGTATATATATGTATGTGCATATATATACATCTATGAAAATATCTATGAATCTGAGTGTATATGTGGTAGAAAGTCAATAAACACAGTTACGGATCATCTCTGATGTTTCATTAAACATTTAAATACAGAAAGGCGTAAGAAAAGAAAAGAAATCAAGAGAAGAAAGAAAAGGAAAGGATGGAAGAAAGAGAGAAAGGAAGGTGTGAGGCAGTTAATGAATGATTAAATAAATAGAGGAAGAAATCCCATAATTACACAATAAATGAATAAAGAAATAAATGGCAAGTGTTGAACGTGATTTCTAAGGAATTAGATTTCTCTGGTTCTTCAATGTTACTGAGAGAGAAATGTCAAAATGACGAAAGATTAATTGATCATCCGTAGCTGTGTGTGTGTGTGTGTAAGTGCAGTGTGTCTTTGTTATGTATGTCTTGTTTACATGGCAGATCTGAAGTAGAATGAAAGATGGCAAAGGGACTATGTATGCACACAAACACATACACACACTCTTACACATCATCATCATCATCGTTTAACGTCCGTTTTCCATGCTGGTATGGGCTGGATGGTTTGAGTGAGGGCTGGAAAGCCAGAAGGCTGCAACAGGCTCCAATCTGATCTGGCAATATTTCTACAGCTGGATGTCCTTCCTAATGCCAACCACTCCAAGAGTGTAGTGGGTGCTTTTTACATGATCGATACCAGGGGGCCCTGGCATCCATCACGTTCATATAGTGCTTTTTACGTGCCACTGGCACAGGAGCCAGTCAGGGGCTACTGGCATCAACCACATTCAGTTGGTGCTTTTTACATGCCACCAGCATGAGAGCCAGTCAGGTATCTATATATATATATATATATATATACAGACATATACATACATACATACATACATATATATATATATATATATATATATATATATATATATATATATATACATACATACACACACACACACACACACACACACACACACACACACACACATATATATATGTGTATATATATCACCCACTACACTCTCTGAGTGGTTGGCATTAGGAAGGGCATCCAGCTGTAGAAACTCTGCCAGATCAGATTGGAGCCTGGTGTAGCCATCTGGTTTCACCAGTCCTCAGTCAAATCGTCCAACCCATGCTAGCATGGAAAGCGGACATTAAATGATGATGATGATGATATACAGTGAGAGAGAGAGAGACAAAGAGAGGGAGAAAGAGCAGTTAAAGCCGAACTCCGTGTTGAATGGCTGTTGTTTTTAAAATAAAAATAAAATAAAAACAGACTTTTAACCTTGGTACAAAAATGATGTAAAATGGGCAGAATATATGAAGTTTATTTTTTAGTTTCTGTGGTCAATACAAAACTAGTTTCATGATTAATGTACAAACTAAATAAATCAATTTTTTTAAAGAATTAACTTTATTTAGTAGCACATTTTCTGATCTTCAGGTGTACATACCATATTTTAAGAAAAAATATGATAACTATAAAATATATTTACCTCCATTTATCGACATTAATTCATAACCCATATATATTATATATGTATAGCTTGCAAGGAATGAAGCCAGTATGCTCCACTGGATGTGTAATGTCAGTGTGTATACATGACAGAGTGTAAGCGCCATGAGAGAAAAGTTGGACTTAAGATGCATCAGATGTGGTGTGCAAGAGAGAGACGACTGCTCTGGGATGGTCATCTGTTGCGAATGAATGAGGACAGCTGTGTGAAAAAGTGTCACACCTTAGCAGAAGAGGTAGACCCAGGAAAACCTGGGATGAGGTGGTGAAGCATGACCTTCAAAGATTGGGCCTTACCGAGGCAATGACTAGTAACCGAGACCTTTGGAGATATGCTGTGCCTTGAGAAGACCCGAAAAGCAAGTGAGACCATAGTGATTCTTAATTATAAATAGAAACAAAAATTGGTTCTCAGAGAATAATATTCACTAGCATAGCTGGCGGGGCGGTAGGGGCGGTCTGCCCTGGGTGGCACTTTTGGGTCTGTTGTAAGCAATATGTGTCTTTTGTAGGGTCTGGGGACAGGAAGCAGAAGGGCCTCCCCGAGTGGCACACACCTTAGCTGTGCTAGTGATAATATTGGTTTCAAATTTTGGCACGGCACCAGTAATTTTGGGGAAGTGGATAAGTCAATTACATCGACCCCAATGTTCAGCTGCTATTTATTTTGTCAACCCCTAAAGGACGAAAGACAAAGCCAACTTTGGCAGAATCTTCACTCAGAATGCAAATACGGATAAAATGCCTCTTAGCATTCTGCCAGTTCACCACCTTTGTTCTTGGAGAATAATATTGGTTTCGAAATTTGGCACAAGACCAGCAATTTTAAGAGAAGGGGTTAAATTAATAGCATCAACTCCAATCTTCAATGGGCATTTATTTTATTAACCCCGAAAGAATTGAAGACAAAGTCAACTTCAGCAAAATTTGAACCCCAAATGAAAAGACAGACGAAATGGTACTAAGCATTTAGCCCACCATGGTAACGATTCTGTCAGCTCACCATCTTGTTTTCAGAGAATATTAACAGCAACATTAATGCATTAATGTATATATGTCGTTAACTTCATGGACAGACATCATTTCCATAAATAAGTTGCTTAATAACACAAAATAAATACTGAAGGAATATTCTAAGAATGGTTCTTAACAAAAGAATTTTCACATCTTCTCAAAATTCAATAGCACCACATTAAACTATTTATTATTTTTTTTCAAAAAACAAAAAAAAAAAATATATATATATATAAGCCTGGAGACCATTTTTTTTCTCCCTGGAAATGTCTTTGTAGTCTCTAACTTTTTGCAGTAGTTATTGATTGAAGGAAATATTCCTGATTGATTTACAACGATTGTTTGTATATGTGTGTCATCATCATCATCGTTTAATGTCCGCATGTGTGTGTGCGTATATATATATATGTGTGTGTGTGTGTGTGTGTGTGTGTATACATATATGTATATGTACATATATGTACGTAGGTATGTATGTGTGTGTTTATGTATTCTTTTACTCTTTTAGTGGTTTCAGCCAATAGACTGTGGCCATGGTGGAGCACCACCTTATTTTTATTTTATTTATTTTATTTATTTTTATCTACTATTATTTTTCTTTTCAGAATTGTTGAAGTTTTATGGTTGGAAGACGATCTATAATTGAGTTATATGCATTTCTAGTTTAGTGAAGTCCAACTTAGACTCAACTACGGCTTACTTACCTCGGGTTAAACATCATGGCTCCTCATTTCCTTCGACATGAGCAGTATACAACAGGGGCCTTCACTAATGCTCTTAGATGTTTGGCCAGGATCTCATCTGGTGAAAGCACATCAACAGCTCTATGATTTCAATGACTGATCCTTTATTTCAGTGCCAGAGACTACTGTAGACTACCAGTTGGAAGGGGAAAAAGAGGAGACAGCTGGTCTGTAGGCCAGAGGATGGATTGCATTAGCGGGTGCCTTATCTTGGACGCATTCTAGGAGGTGTGTGTGAGTAGCAGCAGCAGTACAATCTCAGAAAACCGTGCACTACTCTATAGGAATCTGTTTTCACAAATAGTGTGAAATGGAAGGATCTGATGCTATATTGAATTTGTCACAAGCTGAGATATGGCATAACTCCACCCACCTCCATCTCACAAATACAACATAACTCCAGGTCTTTACGTTTTATAAATATGTTATAGCATTTAACATTACTTTTGAAAACTGGTCAAGTAAATATCAATCTTCTTAATGACTCCAAGTGCATTTTCAACTTCTTTTTTATAATTCTACTTGTGAGAAAAAAAATTACTTATTTCTTTATTTTCCTCTGTGTGTGAGTGTGTGTTTGCATGTGCATGTTGATATATATATATATATATATATATATATATATATACATACAGAGAGAGAGAGCAGGTGGAGAGACAGAGAGGAAATGTGTATGTGTGTATGTGTCCATGTACAAGGCAAGAGTAAAAAAAGAAAAGAAAGATGTTAGGAGAATATATATATATATATATATATATATATATATATATATATATATACATATACATGCGCAGGTGTGGCTGTGTGGTAAGAAGCTTGCTTACCAAATACACGGTTCTGAGTTCAGTCCCACTGCCTGGCACCTTGGGCAAATGTCTTCTATTATAGCCTCTGGTCGTCCAAAGCCTTGTGAGTGGATTTGGTAGACAGAAACTGAAAGAAGCCTGTCATGCTTTGTCCCCCCACCATTACTTAACAACTGATGTTGGTGTGTTTACATCCCCATAACTTAGCGGTTTGGCAAAAGAGAATGATAGAATAAGTACTAAGCTTGTAAAGAATAAGTCCTGGGGTCAATTTGTCTGACTAAAAAGTGGTGCTCCAGCATGGCCACAGTCAAATGATTGAAAGAAATAAAAGAATATATAAACACATATATATATATATATATATTCTTATACCTATGGATCTGTAAATATTCAATATTATTCAATGATATTCTTTCTATTTTTGCCTTGGTCGAATGTTGATCTTTGAGGCTGGAATACATGTTTGTTTGTGGGGTTGTTTCCTTGTTTCGTACAAATGTTATTTCAGTCGTTATTTTCGTATAAATGTCAACTTGTTTACAGTTGCATTTTGCTGGAACCAGTAAATGGCACAACTACCAAGACACGCATCATTATACGTCCAAGAATGTTTACGTCTGAGACTAAACAATAACAACAACAAAAATATGGAAACAGAAAAATCAAACACGTCTGTTTATATAAAAAAAAACATTCTCTGGTTATAAACCCTTTTGTTGTTGTTTAAATTTTGTTTTTACAAACTTCAACTGTTTATCTTTTTTAAACCCCTTCAGGGGTCAACTTTGTCCTTCACTGACCCAAACAAAAAGAAAAGAAATGAAGTACCAATTATTGACTGGGTACAATTTTTTTTCACAATATAACACAAACATACACACACACACATTGTATGTACTTGTGTAGACACACACACACACACACACACACACACATATATATATATATATCATCATCATCATCATCATCGTTTAACGTCCGCTTTCCATGCTAGCATGGGTTGGACGATTTGACTGAGGACTGGTGCAACCGGATGGCTACACCAGGCTCCAATCTAATTTGGCAGTTTCTACAGCTGGATGCCCTTCCTAACGCCAACCACTCAGAGAGTGTAGTGGGTGCTTTTACGTGTCACCCGCATGAAAACGGCCACGCTCGAAATGGTGTCTTTTATGTGCCACCCGCACAAGAACCAGTCCAGGGGCACTGGCAACGATCTCGCTCGAAAACCCTACAAGGCCAGTCAGGCGATACTGGCAACGGTCACGCTCAGGATGGTACATCTTATGTGCCACCCGCACAAGAGCCAGTCCAGGGGCACTGGCAACGATCTTACTTGGCTTGCCGGGTCTTCTCACGCACAGCACACTTCCAAAAGTCTCGGTCAGTAGTCATCGCCTCGGTGAGGCCCAATGTTCGAAGGTCTTGCCTCACCACCTCAGCCCAGGTCTTCCTGGGCCTATCTCTTCCACGGGTTCCCTCAACTGTTAGGGAGTGGCACTTTTTCACGCAGCTATCCTCATTCATTCTCACCACATGTCCAAACCAGCGCAATCGTTTCTCTTGCACACCACTACTGACGCTTCTTATGTTCAGCTTTTCTCTCAAGATACTTACACTCTGATGGGTATGCACATTTACATTACACATCCAGTGGAGCATACTGGCTTCATTCCTTGCGAGCTTACGCATGTCCTCAGCAGTCACAGCTCATGTTTCACTGCCATGTAGCATGGCTGTTCGTACACGTGCGTCATACAGTCTGCCTTTTACCCTGAGTGAGAGTCCCTTTGTCGCCAGCAGAGGTAAGAGCTCTCTAAACTTGGCCCAGGCTATTCTTATTCTAGCAGTTACACTTTCAGCGCACCCACCCCCACTACTAACTTGGTCACCCAGATAGCGGAAGCTATCAACTACCTCTAGTTTTTCTCCCTGGAATGAGATAGAGGTTGTTTCCTGTTTGTTCACAGTGGTTATTGCACCTGAACATCTGCCACATTCAAAGACTAACTTTGTAGTTAATCTGCCTTTGATATTGCTGCACCTCTTATGTGTCCATAGCTTGCACCGGGTACATCTTATAGAGTTACTACCTACTCCTTTACTGCATACTGAGCAGGGCCATCTACCTGAAGGGGTTTGTGTTTTATCTACCTTCCTACTTATTAGGATTTGGTTTTTGCTAGGTTGACTCTAAGGCCCTTCGATTCTAGTCCTTGCTTCCACACCTTAAACTTCTCCTCTAGTTCTGATAGTGACTGCACAATTAGTGCAAGGTCATCAGCATAGAGGAGCTCCCAGGGGCAACCTGTCTTGAATTCCTCTGTG
The DNA here is from genome assembly GCF_046866305.1 of Octopus bimaculoides. Lineage (NCBI taxonomy): Eukaryota > Metazoa > Mollusca > Cephalopoda > Octopoda > Octopodidae > Octopus > Octopus bimaculoides. The sequence goes on along the minus strand of NC_142929.1, from coordinate 191,210,185 downwards.
ATCGCCTGGAGGACTATGATAAATAGGAGGGGGCTGAGGACGGAACCTTGGTGGACCCCTACCTCTACCCGGAATTCATTACTGTACTCATTTCCAACCTTCACCTTACTGACAGCATCTCTGTACATGGCTCGCACAGCTCTCACTAACCATTTTTCTATCCCAAGTTTCCTCATTGACCACCAGATAAGGGATCGGGGGACCCTGTCAAAGGCTTTCTCCATGTCAACGAAGGCCACATACAGAGGTTTATCCTTGGCTAGATATTTCTCCTGCAGCTGTCTTACTAGAAATATGGCATCAGTGGTGCTTTTACCTGGCATGAACCCAAACTGCATCTCATCTAAATTGATTTGCTCCCTAATTAGTTGGGCTATGACCCTCTCCGTAACTTTCATAACCTGATCTAACAGCTTGATGCCTCTGTAATTATTAGTGTCTAAAGCGTCACCTTTACCTTTGTAGCAGTTTACTATGGTGCTGCTACACCAGTCATTGGGTATGACTCCTTCGTGTATCACCTGGTTCGTAATACGGGTGACTAGGCTGTAGCCAACACTGCCAGATATTTTGAGCATCTCTGCAGTGATTCCTGATGGGCCGGGGGCTTTCCCTGTCTTCATACTCTTAATTGCTTTATCTTTTTTGCTTTAATTGCTTTATCTATCTATATATATATATATATTTCTTTATTGCCCACAAGGGGTTAAACATAGAGGGGACAAACAAGGACAGACAAAGAGATTCAGTCTATAACATCAACCCCAGTGCGTAACTGGTACTTAATTTATCGACCCCGAAAAGATGAAAGGCAAAGTCGACCTTCGTGGTATTTGAACTCAGAACGTAGCGGCAGACAAAATACTGCTAAGCATTTCGGCCGGCGTGCAAACGATTCTGCCAGCTCGCCGCCTTGTTATATATATGTACATAGATATGTATATATATATATGTATATATATATATATATATATATATATATATATATGCCAGTGCCCCTGGACTGGCTTGTGCGGGTGGCACATAAAAGACACCATTTCGAGCGTGGCCGTTTTCGTGCGGGTGACACGTAAAAGCACCCACTACACTCTCTGAGTGGTTGGCGTTAGGAAGGGCATCCAGCTGTAGAAACTCTGCCAAATCAGACTGGAGCCTGGTGTTGCCATCCGGTTTCACCAGTCCTCAGTCAAATCGTCCAACCCATGCGAGCATGGAAAGCGGACGTTAAACGATGATGATGATGATGATGATGATATATATATATATATCTGTGTGTGTGTGTGTATATATATATATATTGTTAGTGCTGGTGCTATGCCAGTGGCACGTAAAAAGCGCCCACCACACTCTTGGAATGGTTGGCTTTAGGAAGGACATCCAGCTGTAGAAACTTTGCCAGATCAGATTGGGGCCTGGTGCAGCCTTCTGGCTTGCCAGTCCCCAGTCACACAGTCCAACCCATGCCAGCACGGAAAGTGGATGGTAAACGACAACGACGACGACGACGATGGTGATGATGATGATGATGATGATGATAAGACATTTGTTTTTGGCAGTGAGCAGAAAACTTTGACTGATGATGCTCCAGGGTCAAGTATAGTTTCATTCTTAAGTCTTCACCTCCTTCAGTACTTAGAATAAACATTCAACATAGGTTGGACCCTTGTGAATCCATTTAAAGAAGCTAAGGGTCCATCTGTAGTAAAACAGCCGTCCCCGTTTCTTTGTCATACCCCAACCTTTTGCCTGGCACATGGGACTCCCTCTCTCGTTTCATCCCCTCTCACAGCTGAGAGGTTCTTGACTTGCAGGCTCCTTGGCAACCCCACAGGTGCTGGTGCCATGTAAAAAGTACCTGTGCTGGCACCACATAGAGAGCACCCAGTGCACTCTGTAGTGGTTGGTATTAGGAAGGGCATCCAGTTGTAGAAACCATGCTAAAACAGAACTGGAACCTGGTGTAGCTTTCTGATTTGTCAGTTCCTATCAAACTGTCCAACCCATGCCAGCATAGAAAGCGGACATTAAAGAAGGATTTTTGTGTATGTGTCTTTATAAAAAGAAGTCTGCCAATTTGAAATGAGTTTCCTCAGTGCCATACACGAAATTCTTGGCTCCTGAGTCACTTTGTAATTTTATGCATACATATTCATCATCATCACACCTGTACCAGTGGAGCGCTAAGAGCACCGTCCGAGCGTGATTGTTGCCAGAGCAGCTGTCTGGCTTCCGTGCCAGTGGCACGTAAATAGCATCATTTGAGCGTGATCGTTACCAGCATTGCCTTCCTGGCACTTGTGCCCGTGGCATGTGAAAAGACATTCGAGTGAGGTCATTGTCACAGTGCCGCTGGACGGGCTCCTGTGCAGATGGCACGTAAAATACACCATTTTGAGCATGGCCGTTGCCAGTACCGCCTGACTGGACTTTGTGCCGGTGGCATGTAAAAGCACCCACTACACTCTCAGAGTGGTTGGCATTAGGAAGGGCGTCCAGCTGTAGAAACTCTACCAAATCAGATTGGAGCCTGGTGTCGCCTCCTGGTCCACCTGTCCTCAGTCAAATCGTCCAACCCATGCTAGCATGGAAAGCGGACGTTAAACGAAACGAATGAACGACGATCACCATCATCATTTAATGTTCACTTTTCCATTCTTGCATGGGTCAGATGGAGTTTATTGAGACAGAATTCTTTTGCAATCGACTGATCTTGATGTTGCCAACCTCTTCCCTGTGACCAGATCGGTTTTTCCTTCAAAGACTGGAAACAAACATCACTTGTATGAGGATGATGCTCTCATTTGCAACCATTATCTGATATCATGGCAACGGCAAAGCCACACAAGCATCATCATCATCATCATTATTTAATGACCATTTTCCATGCTAGCATGGGTTGGACAGTTTGACAGGAGCTGCACCAGGTTCCAATCGTCTGTTCCAGCATGGTTTCTACAGCTGGATGCCCTTCCTAATTCCAACCACTCAGCAGAGTGCACTGCATGCTTTTTCATGGCACCACCACCAGTGTTTCTACATGGCACCATCACCAGGGCTTTTTATGTGGAACCAGCACCAACAGGATCACCGAGTACCTTGCCAGACAAGAACCCCTCAAATGGGATAGGGGCAGTAATATTGAATGGGGGGGGGGCTTTGAGCCAGCTGTAGAAACCTTGCCAAAACAAACAACTGGAAGAACTTGGTGCCATTCTCCAGTTTACCAGCTCCTATCAAACTGTCCAACCCATGCCAGCATGGAAAACGGATGTTAAAAGATAATGAAGATACATCCATATATACATGCATGTATACCATGTTTTTTTTGTGTCTGCTCACAGATCTTCTCCTCTCAGTTGCATCTTTCTTACCTGTCTCACCTTCTTGGCACCATTCCTATTGTACATCACCACTTACCCTCCACCCCAACCACTCCACCTGTCTCCCCAACAATGTTATTTTCCTGAAATGGCCTCACTTCACACGTTCTTTCATTTCTTTGTAGTCATTAATGTAGTCTATTGATTTGACCAGTGTTAGGCGGTCAGTTAAAGCCATGAGCACTTTCTTCAAGTCATTGACCGACTCGATCGATCTGACTTGTTTCAGACAGCCAAAAAGAAAAAATATGTAAAAACCAAAAACCATGAGTTTTCCTTCTTTGCAAAGAAAATGTAAAGAAACCAAAAAAAAAAAACAAAGTTTCTCATTTTCTTTTTTGTTTACTTGTTTTAGTCATTAGACTGTGGCCATGCTGGGGCACCGCCTTGAAGAATTTTTAGTCAAATGAATCGACCCCAGGACTTGTTATTATTTTTTAAAGCCTGGTATTTATTCTATTGGTGTCATTTGTTGAACTGCTAAGTTATGGGAATGTAAACACACCAACACACACATACACACACACACACACACATACACACACGATAGGCTTCTTTCAGTTTCTTTCTACCAAATTCAATCACAAGATTTTGGTTGGCTTGAGGCAGTAGTAAAAGTTGCCCAAGGTGCCACACAGTGCCACAGTTGCCCAAGGTGCCACACAGTGGGCCTGAAGCCGAAACTGTGTGGTTGGGAAGCAAGCCCCTTGCCACACAGCCATCGACGTTCTTTCAGTTGTTTTGATGTTGCATGGAACATCTTTGAGAAATAAGGTTTTTTTTTAAGGAATTCACTTCAGAATCTGAAGAACTTATTTATCTATGATCCCAGGGTGACTGAAGCATCGTGAGTAGAGTCTTTTAGTTGATGGAAACTGAAAGAAGCCTGTCATATATGTCTGTGTATAACCTTGTCTTGACATTATGTAATGATTGTAAATAAATATCCTTGTGATGACAAAGATGACGGAGGAGCAAGATATGTGGTGCATTGCTGTACTTGAGAAGACCTGACCACCACAACAGAATTGAGATCTTAAAACCAAGGGGCCATGTAAAAAGCATTGGTGTGGGTGCTGGTGCCATATAAAAAGCACCCAGTACACTCTGTAGAGTGGTTGGCATCAAGAAGGGCATCCAGCTGTAGAAACCATGCCAAAACAGACAACTGGAGCCTGATGCAAGCTCCTGGCCTTGCCAGTTCTCAGTCAAACCATCCAACCTATGCCAGTATGGAAAGCAGACGTTAAATGATGATGAGGATGATGTAATACAAGTGATGCTATTCATTTCCAGTCTTCCATGAAGAACATTTCTGGTCATGGGGAAATATTACCTTGTTTGGAAACAGGTGAAGGTTGAAAGCAGAAAGGGAATCTGACCATTGAAACTCTTTCTCAACAAATTATGTCCAACCCATGCAAGCATGGAAAAGTGGATGTTAAACTTACCAGGATGATTTTCTGTTATTATTTAGGTTTAGGAGAAGGCAGTGAGATGGCAGAATCATTAGCATGCTGGGCGAAATGCTTAGCGGTATTTCATCCGTCTTTACACTCTGAGTTCAAATTCTACCAAGGTCGACTTTACCGCTCATCCTTTTGGGGTCAATAAATTAAGTACCAGTGAAACACTGGGGTCGATATAATCAACTAGTCCCCACCTGACAAATTTGAGGCCTCATGCCTCCAGTAGGTTTAGGAGATTGTCTCTGAGTGACACTGCATGAAGCTCAAGGGTTGCCTAGGTTTAAAATCAGGGTAGACACCCTGCTCTTTCTGTAAGAGTACCTCTGGTACATTTCCATCAATAACAATATATTTGTAGCACACACTTTGTGCGATAGAAAAAATATTGATCTAAACTTCTGCTGGTTGTGAGAAACGGTTTTCTTTCTTGCATTCAGCTATCAAGTAGGAATATTTCCTTTAGCTAAATTCCATCTTTCCATATCAGTTGAGAATGTTATTAAATCCAGCTGTTTCTTATCTTTCTAGATATTTCCGGTGTAGATCTTACGATTGTCAACAAAGAAATTATGGGTCACATACATGCTCCTGGTTGTCATAGATCTTTTTTTATATAAAAGGAACGACAGTGGTTTTTACTGCCAAAATAAAAAGAAGCAGGCTTTCCTCCCTGTCATTTAACTCTTTTCATACGAACCCACCTGAGATTGCTTCTTGGTTCTGTCATACAAACTTCTTGCTTGAAAGTGATTTAACCCTTTTGTTACCAACCAGGCTGAAACTGTTTCTGGCTTTGTAGTACAAAATGTCTTGTTTTCATAAGTTTTGAATTAAAATCTTCCACCAAACCTTAGTCACAATTTATGTTCCTAACACTAGCTGAATGATAACTAAGTTAATTTACTAAATTCTTTGTTATATTTAAAGTAAGTGAAAGAAATACAGAGCATCTCAACAGAAATATGGTAACAAAAGGGTTAAATTAAAACTTCTCATCCAAATTTTATATTAATTTATGGGTCAAATACCACCCCAATAATGACAAAGTTATTTAACTAAATTTCAAAACTAATTGAAATGAAAAATGTATTTCAACAGAAATATTATTCTTTTCAACTCTACGCACAAGGCCTGAAAATTTTGGAGAGGGGGCCAGTTGATTAGATCGACCCCAGTAGTCAACCTTACCAGAATTTGAACTCAGAGCGTAGCGGTAGATGAAATACTGCTAAGCATTTGGTCCAGCATGCTAACGATTCTGCCAATCAACAGGAATATTATTACAAAATGGTTTGTGTGACCTGAATTAAAATTAATATTCCATGTTAATTTATGTGTCAAACAGCAACCTAATAATGATTTTACACTTTAGCACAAGGCCAGCAATTTGAGGTGGAGGAGGGGGGGGGGGGCAGACAAGAAATTGTAGGTTTCCAAAAGGAAATGTGTGTGTGTGTGCATAGACAAACACTTAGTTGCAAAAAGATGACCACAAATGCATGCATATGAATACATGTATGTGTGTGTGTGTGCATGTGCACATGTGTTTGTGTGTGTGAATATATGTGTGCATATATTTGTGTGTGTGCTTTGACAGAAATAATCAGTTCCAAAAATTACCACAACTGGACATGTGTCTATAAGTGTGTGTGTGTGTGTGCATAAAGCAGTGGTTCTCAACCTTTTCAATTTCTGGATCAGATCCCAAACCTTTTTTTTTAGGGGGTTGCACGAAATAAGTAAAACACAAGCCAATTAAAGAAAAAATTATATCTATAAAGAGAAGACTATCAAGGGCCATTTGTGGCCCCCGAGGGCCGTTGTCGAGAACCTCTGACATAGATTACCAATTCCACAAAACCTGCTGAGGAGACACAAGACGAAATATACAAAAGTATTTCATTCATTTCTTTATTTAAAAATGTGATCAAAATCTATAATTCCAGATGATTTTAACAAAGTAACTTAGTGTTTCTTAGTCACCACAAAAGACAAACAAACCATATTTACTTTAGGCAGCAATGAATTCTTTAAGTATGGAATTAATGCAAACAGGATGTAGCAGAAAGAATTGGAACAGTGTGCAACAAATTTTCCAAGACCAAAAAGAAATTAATATGCTTTACTAATGCCTTAAGAATTCAGCAAGCAGTCTAGCTGGTATAGTCTTGGACAAGGAAAGGAATTTTAGCTTAGCCTTTTAGCATTCAGATTTCTTTGTCAAATCTATTGCTGGCACCATGTAGAAAGCTTCCAGGCTGGTGCCATATTTGATTTGATTTTTGATTTTGATTTTACTTGACTCAATAGGTTTCCTCAAGCACTTCATGTCGCCTGATGATTCAAAGGTACTTTTTAAATGGGTTGGTCATGCAACATTGGTGCAGGCTACGGCAGTGATCTCACTTTATTTACTGGGTCTTTTACCATTGCCTCTGTGAGGCCCAACATTCGAAGGGCATGCTTCACTACCTCATCCTTACTAACGGCACCTCTGTACAACTCTTATTAACCATTTGTCAATCCCCAGTTTCCGCATCGCCCACCAGATAAGGGATCGAGGGACCCTGTCAAAGGCTTTCTCCATGACAACAAAATCTGAGTATAGGGGTTTATCTTTGGTTAGATATTTCTCCTGCAGTTGCTGTACCAGGAATATAGCAGCAGTGATGCTTCTACCTGGCACAAAACCAAACTGCATCTCATCTAAGCAGACTCTCTCCCTAATTAGTTGGGCTTTGACCCTCTCTGTAACTTTCATCACCTGATCCAGTAATTTGATGCCCTTGTAATTATTTCTATCTAAAGCATCACCTTTACCTTTGTAGCAGTTGACTATGGTGCTGCTACACCAGTCATAAGGTATGACTCCTTCATGAACTACCTGATTTACAATACGGGTGACTAGGCCATAACCCACACCACCAGATATTTTACTCATCTCAGCAGTGATTTCTGATGGGCCAGGGGCTTTCCCTGTTTTCATATCCTTAATTGCTTTATCTATCAGGGTTCTATCAATTTGGGTAGCTGGTCCCTCAACTGGGTCAACATTTGGCAGACTCCCCTCCTCCCATTCATTCTCCACATTCAGCAGCTTTTCATAATGGCATCTCCAAGCCTCTTTCTTTTCCGAATCAGTAAAAGCACATACACCACCATCCGTGCAGACACATCTTTTTTCCTGTGACATCACTATTTTCTCTCACATGCTGTCTTGCAATCTGGATATCTTTAACAGAAATATGACCTAACCTACGCATTGAGTTGCATCTTGGAGCTCAAGGACTTCGCTGTCCCTTTTGTTTATTGAATATTTTGTGGGTATTTTGAAGCAATCTGCTGTTTTGGGATTGCAAATGCATGTTTGTATATACGGAATGTACTCGCATGTGTGTGAGTTTTGCTCACACACATGCACACAAGCATTCATGTAAACATGAATATATAATGTGTGTATATCTGTGTGTGTGCGCTTTCTGTTTATTCATGTTTGTTTTCTTTCAAGATTATAAAAACCACAGACAGTTTGGTTGGTTCCTTTTGAATAACATTTACCCATGATGCTCCCAGAAATGGTTCTTTTAACCATTGTTTTTGCAAAAACAAAACAAAAAGGAGAAATTTAAAAGAAACTTCGTAAAGCGCTAATGTGATAAACGAGATATAATTCACTTTTTTTTTTTCTGTTGTGTTTTGCTCTTCAAATTAATTAATTGTTTAATTAACTACATTTGACGATCTAAACGGCAGTCGATAACTCAATGATTAATTTTCCCCGTTCATCTTCACAACCTGTCGTCTGCTCATTGGAACAAAGTCAGAAGTCAATCAACTCAAATGAAGGAGAAAGAAGGAGGTACTTCACAGATTTCTAAGTCAAACACTACAATTCCTTGCATTTCTTCTTTCTTCTTCTTCTTCCCCTTTATTCCATCCTGCTTTTCCCTTCTTTCTTCTTCTTCTTCTTTCTCACTCTCCTCCTCTTCCCATTCACTCTCCCCCCTCTCCCTCACCATCCTTATTCTCTTTCTCATTATTTTCCTTTTTCTTGTCTTCTTTTCCGTTCTTTCTTTCTCTGTACGTGAGTGTATATGCAGGCACGTGTATGTGTAAGTATGCATGCATTTGTGTGTGTGTGTGGTACTAATTCTATCAGTGTCTTTTTGTCAAACTGCAGTGTTATGGGATAAAAATAAACCTGCCCTGGGGGGACGGAAACTAACTTAAAGACACACTGACATACATTTTACAGGTGCTAACCTGGCAACGTAGTAACGATTTTGCTTCCCATATATATATATGCATATATATATATATATATGTATATATATATATATATATATATATATATATATATATATATATATATATATATATATAGAGAGAGAGAGAGAGAGAGAGAGAGAGAGAGAGAGATATGTACATATATATATATATATATATATATATATATATACATATGCACATGTATGTACGTACATATGGCAGTGTGTGTGTGTGTATCTGTCTATGTGTCTGCATGTGTGTGTGTGTGTGTGTACATTAATATAGATACATATACATGCATAACCCCTCCTCCATTAAAAACTCTCTGTTTATAAAAGAATGTACATCCACACACACACACACACACACACACACACACACACGTATGTGTAGAGAGAGGTAGAAATACATTCAGGCATAATGGAGATTCAGAAGAGAACGTTCCAGATGTGATGTTTGAGATACACATCATATTCTTGCGAGAAAGGAAGGAGAGAGAGAGAGGGAAACGGAGAGAGAGAGGGAAACGGAGTGAGAGAGAGGGAAACGGAGAGAGAGAGAGGGTGGTGGGCAGAGCAAAGCAACAGACGTCAGTGATGTTAATAACCTGCTTTGGTTACAGGATTAGAAATTTAAAAAAAAAAAAAAAAGAAATGGTTGTAATATTTTGTGTATTTATAGAATTTGAAGGATTAAAGATCTGGATTTAGCAGAGTATTATATTTATAGAGTGAGATAATTTAAAGAGGGAGGCAGAAGAAGTGGGAAATAGAGAACGGGAGACAGATGTATGTATATATATATATATATATATATATATATATATATATATATATATATATATATATACGTATGTATATATATATATGTATACATATATATACACATATATGCTTATATATGTATATACTTATAAAAGGTGCGGTGAATAAACTGTCAGTCTTGGTGCATGTTCTCAGATTGCATTGTCCGCAGATAGACACACAGACACTCTGAAATGTTCATATTGGAGATTCCAGCATGAATGCCAAGCAGTACAGCATGTCATTTCCAAATTTCTGGCAGAGTGCATTGGCATGGTACTGTTTTTCTCACAGACGGTGCCCAACTGACCCTACTATACTGTGTAGTCAACAAAATCAAAAACAATCAATGCAAAATTAAAAATATAAAATAGTGACAATTTTGTCGTTTACTTGTTTCAGTCATTAGATTGTGGCCATGCTGGGGCACCACCTGAAAGGATTTTTAGTCAAATGAAAAGTGTGAGTTTGCATGTGTGTGTGTGTGTGTGTGAGAGAAACTATTTGGTGGTGGTGGTGGTAGTGGTGGTGGCGGGGTGTAACAAAACAAATTAACGACTGAATGTGGAACCAGAAGAAGGATTAAAAGTCCCAGATAAACTAATGTCGTCATATGGAAGAGTATCTTATCAAAGACTAGATAAAACTACTACTACTACTACTACTACTACTACTACTACTACTACTACTACTACTACTACTACTACCACTACTACTACCACTGCTACTACCACTATAAGAACTACAAATACCGACATCACCACTATTACTACTTGAAAATGTTACACACACACACACACACACACAAGCACGCACGCAGGCACACAAACATACATTCACACACACACACAAGCATGCACACACACACACACACACAATTGCATGCACATGCATACACACACGCGCACGCGCACATGCACACACACTCACACACAAGTGTGTGCGCACACACACACACACACACACACACCGAGAACCATGTGGTTGGGAGGCAAGCTACTTACCACACAGCCACTCCTGCGCCTATGTTTGTTCGACTATGTTTGTCCTGTAATGTGTATGATTTTATAGAAATGAATCAGAATTCAAAACCATAATCAGAATCTCAATCAAATTGAAATCAAAAATGGAAATTGTAGTTGTGGCTGATGCCAGTGTCAGCTGACTGGCTCCCGTACCGGTGGCATGAAAAAAGCACCCACTACACTCTCGGAGTGGTTGGCGTCAGGAAGGGCATCCAGCTGTAGAAACTTTGCCAGATCAGATTGGAGCCTGGTGCAGCCTCCTGGCTTGCCAGCCCTCAGTCAAACTATCAAACCCATGCCAGCATGGAAAGTGGATGCTAAACGACAATGATGATGATGACAATGATGATGAATTACTGCCAGCTCTAATTGTTTGTCCATCTATTTTATGTGTCCCTTGTAGCCAACTCTTGTTCTGCTGAACTACTCTACTATAACAAGTTCATGTTTAAAAAATTGTTTAGTCCAAACACTAAGTTGGTGCTGATCTATTCTATCCTTGCATTAGCATCTGTTCAGCTACTCTATAAACACACACGCACACATTTATGTTTACACGTATATATCAGACACATGCCACCAGTAATTACTCAGGGTAGGCAGTTAGTAAACTTTATGTAGTAAAACACAAAAAATAAGCGAAACACAGTTGCACGACTGAGTTGAAGGCAGATTTACTTCTGCCTTTATAGCACATAAAGAAAATGGTGTTGTAGGAGTGTACGCAGCATATGTACTACAGCAGTCCTATGCATAGCTTAAATACTGAAATTGAAAGGCAGGGGTGAATTATGTCTACCTAATCTGCAAGAAAAGAAAATATTTTGCGTTTTATGCATATCAGAGTAACCTTCATAATTTTATTGAACTAGGTGCATATTTTACCATAAAAGGAAAATGTTGCTATCAGTCTATTTTATTCAGGGTAGGCACTGCTTACCTTGCCTACCTAGGTGGCACATTCCTGGTATATATATATATCTATATATATAAAAATGAGAATGTGTGTCTGGCTGTCTGTCTGTCTGTCTGTGTGAATCCCTAAAACTCGAGAACTATGCAACCAATTTCATTCAAATTTTACACATGCCTTACTTAGGGTTCCAGTTGTGTTTTAGTCAAAAAAAATTTTAACTTCTTGCAGAGTTCGAGCCCACAGCAACATAATATCTCCTCCATTATTTAAGTATTACGTGTCAAAAGTGAAACAAAAACACTCATGTCAAATACTTTCACTTTAAAAATGAAACTATTCTACTAACTGAAACAATCACATTTCGATACTGTAATGACAGATACTTTCAGAGAAAGAGAGAAAGAGAGAGAGAAAGAGAGAAAGATAGAGAGAAAGAGAGAAAGAGAGAGGGAGAAAGAGAGAGAGAGAGATGTATATGTACACGTTATTCCACTAACTGAAACAATCACATTTCGATACTGTAATGACAGGTACTTTCAGAGAGAGAGAAAGAGATGTATATGTATACATATACATGTATATGTACACGTATATGCATAGATATATATATATAGATATAGATCTATATGCATACATGTATATGTATACACATGTGTAGATGTATATATATATATATATATAGATGTACATGTAATATGTACACATATATACATATATATATACATGCATACAGATATCTATACATATATACACCCATCACACACAAACACATGCACACAAACACACACATTAGTCATTTGTTTTCTTATCCAAAACTATGTCAAAAATACTGAACGGATCTTTATGAAATTTGAAAATTATATTCTATGTATAACGGCCATAACTCCCATGAAAATTCATATATTTTTGATGTTGATGAAATTTTAACCTGAACATAACAGATGAGCATTATTTGTAATTCAACGGTACAACAGTGTAAGACTACCCTTTCAGATATACTTTCATTGTGATTTCTGCAATGTGGTGCATAAATTGTCAAGTAAATGAGACGCATCTTTGCCTCCACTGATTCACTTGCAAAGTGTTGAGTAAAATTATTTCGTTGCAGACCTCCTTTGGGTCTTTTTATTATCACTACGACACACATAGTCCCCAGTTGATAACATTGATTTCAAGGCCCTCCTAGATGAGAGACTGGCATTCCACTTAATGTCTATGTTCTATGCTGGCATGGATTGGAGAGTTATTAATGTAGAAATATGGTATCGTAGCTACTAACAGTTGAGGGTTGCGTAGTCTAGACAGCGTTTTTAGATTTCATTATTCTCTTTAACCCGGGCAAAGCCGGGTATTTCTGCTAGTATATATATATATATATATATATATATATATATATATATATCACTGATAAGCATAGTATTACATATAGTCTCTACATAGTACCATTAAAACACTCTTATAATTCATGGCCAAAAGTGAGCATCTCAAGGATGCCAACAGTTTTGCTTGCAAATGTTTGCACATTGTTGAGCTTGGTCACTGGTCAGTCAATGATGAGCTTTTGAACAGCCTCTGTTCACAAGGCTGAGCTTATGGAGGTATCATTTGATGGTGCTTTGTGAAGGACCATGTTCTGCCAACAATGTTCAAGTACTTGTGCATGGATGTTGTTCAACCATTTGAAGCAAGGCCTTATCTTCTACAACAAGAGATCTCCCTGACCTTGGTTTGTCTGTGAGGCTGGTGTCATCTTCCTTGAAACATCTGAACCAGTTTGGTGTCACACATTCATTGACAGATCCTGGGGCTTCATCATCATCATCATCATCATCATCATCATATGTCTGTTGTCCCTGCTGGCATGGGTTGGACAGTTTGACTGGGCTGGCATGCTGGAAGGCTGCACCAGACTCCAGTCTGGTTTGACATGGCTTTCTATGGTTGGATGCCCTTCCTAATGCCAACCACTCAGCAGAGTGTAATGGGTGCTTTTACGTGCCACCAGCACAGGTGCCATTTGCGTGACACCGGGGTGCATTTACATGCCAATTTGTGTGACACCAGTATCTACTGCAATTGCAGACAGACAGGTAGATAGACAGACAGACAGGTAGATAGACAGACAGACAGGTAGATAGACAGACAGACAGGTAGATAGACAGACAGACAGGTAGATAGACAGACAGACAGGTAGATAGACAAACAGACAGGTAGATATGTAGATAGATAGAGAGAGAGATAGAGAGTGAGAGAGAGACAAACAGACAGACAGACAGACAGACAGATAGATAGATGCAGACACACAGACAGGTGGGTATGTAGATAGATAGATAGACAGACACACAAACAAACAGGTAGGTATGTAGATAGACAGACAGACAGACAGATAAATAGATAGATAGACAGATAGGTAATTAGAAAGATAGATAGATAGACAGATAGGTAATTAGAAAGATAGATAGATAGACAGACAGACAGACACAGGTAGTTAGTTAGATAGATAGACAGAAATAGACAGATAGATAGATAGAATAATTTTACGAATGAGCTTATTTTTATGTATAAGTTAAGTCCCAAACTGGGAAACAATTCAATGTGTCATTGCTTTCGAATATTCCATCATCATTCCATGCTTTGGTTTGTTTTTTTCCCCTCTTACCATTCTAATCCTGAACCCATTAAATATGGGAAGTGCAATGCCTGGAACTAATCTCTGGATTTCATGTTCGTGTGAACGGCTTCATATTTTCCAACACATATTTGTCTCCAAGAACTATTTAAATATATATCCTTATACCGTTCTTTGGGAGGCTCAAAAGGGATCCAAATTCGATTCTTGATTCCTTAGAATTTTTGTTGTTGGTGTTATTGCTGGTGGTGGTGGTGGTGGTGGTGGTGGTGGTGGTTGTAGTGGTGGTGGTGGTTGTTGTGGTGTTGGTAGTGGTGGTTATAATGGTGGTTGTTGTGGTGGTGGTTGTAGAATTGTTACTGATCTCCTATTCTCTCCTTTTTCTTATTACTCTCTTCTTTTCATTCTTTCGTTATTTTTCTCTCGCTTTCTGTTTCTTTTCTTTCTTCTACTTTCTTTCTTTCTTTCCCTCTCTCTCACTTTTCTTTCTTTCTACTTTTTTTTATTTCCTTGCTCTCTTTCTTCTTCTTCTGACCCTCACCCTTTCGTCTCCATTTCCTCGCTCTCCTTTTCCTTTTTCTCCATTCTATCACATTCTATTATTATTATTATTATTATTATTATTATTATTATTATTATTATTATCATTATATATTCTATTACATTACAACACACTGTTTTCATTTTAGTCCTTGTATTTACTATTGTTATATTTCCAATGGAAATCATTTGTGTTAGAGAAAAAAAAAACACACATAAAACACACATAGCTAAGAGAATGAAAAAGTCTATTTGAGGTATTAAATTAAATTCCTTGCATGGAAATGGTAAATTGTTCTGTTGTTGAGCTTTCAATCGGAACTAGATAAGGTATTGCAGGAAACTGCTTTCGTTTGACACCCATCTTTACAAATTGTTGGAAATGGAAGGGAAAATAAAATAGAAAATTATCTGAAGAGCATTCAGTAAAGGGAGGGAAATCAATAAGAGAGTTAGCTATGAGCTCTGTGAAATGGTCCGTGTTCAGCAACCTCTTTTATATAGACATGGATGTGCTAGTATATAGATATGTATACAAATAAAGTATATACCAAATTTTACTGTGGCATAAATCTATAGATTTTAGCTGACATGAATTTATAAATTAAATTTCTCAGCTAAGTTGTGTATGTATGTATGTATATATGTATGTATGTATGTATGCATGCATGTATATACATCAAGAAAATGGAGGTAGTCAGAATTTTGGATAACTATTTAGCACTTTTGTCATGTTTTGAAGAATTGTCAGGAATGATATCTTTGCAGAAAATTTATACTTTATTGTATAATATAACTGTGTGTGTGTGTGTGTGTGTGTGTGTGTGTGTGTGAGTTGAAAAAATCCGAATGGAGAGAATGTTCTATTGTCATTTTGAACCTGTATGTGCATTTGTGTGTAATTATGTGTGGTGAATTTTTGGAGGCTTGGTAAAAGGCAGAGAGACAGAAAGAAGGTTAGAAAAGAAAGAGAGAAAGGGTCTTTTTCTGGGATGACTGAAACTGATCTCAATTTTGTTTCAGCCATTGTTTTGTCTGTTGTCATATATATATATATGCACACACACACATATACACAAAGGCATCTCTCTTTCTTTCTCTCTTGTGTTAGATGTCTATGTGTATTAACATGTATGTAAATATACATATATATATTCACATATACATAATTTGTCACTTTTTTCGAATTTTTTTTTATCCACATAGAAAAATACAGAGATTACAAATCTGGGGAAATATATATGTATTTTTTTTTAGTTTAATTTTTCTTAAGGAACCTACCCACTTTCAAAAAGCTAAAATCTCCCAATGTTTTACTTTCGTCTGATGTTTCATGTATGCATAGAATTTTACTGAAATAGCAGACGTAAAAAATACCAAACCACCACCAGAAAACCCAACATGTTAGAAACAACAGGTGAAGGACATTATTTGTGAAGAAACTTCCCCTGCTTTCCAAAAACCTAAAAGTGAAACATTGGGAGTTTGTAGCTTTTTGAAAATGGTGAGGTGATGGGTGGATGCTTGGAAAGGAGATTTTAGTGGTTCTTTAAGAAAAAAGGAAGAAGAAAATTCTTAAAGATTTGTACTCTCTGTTTCTTTTCTCCAAGAAAAAATTTGGAAAAAAGGAAAAATAAAGAAATTGGAGTGGAGAGGGAGAAAACTGAAACATTGAGAATGTGTTTTTTGAGCAAAATCCTAATCTCTTATATCGAAAACATAAGAATTGGATGAAATTTCGGGAAAAAATAAGGTAGTGGGGCCCAAATGTCACCTTGGACATGCTAGAAACAACAGGTAAAGGCAGGACTTCCTTTGAAGTTTATATCAAAGATCACGTTTTTAGATATGCTCATCACAATAGAAAAAAGCTCATTTCAGTTGGATTTGAGCTGTGATTTTGCATGTGCACACAGCAAGAATAACATAATTCATACAGAAGTTTTACCTAGAGTGTGTATGTGTGTATGTGTGTGTGTGTGTGCCAAAGGAAGTTATTTTATAGCATTCTTTTGTTTGAAGCAGCAAAGTTGTCAACTCGATCATATGGTCGATCATATAAGATCATATAATTGTTTGTTAATTTCTGTAAAAATTTTTTATTTCTTTATGCTTTGAAGAGAGCAGAAATTGAAAGAGAGGAGAAAGTGAAAAGGCGACATTTGCTTTGAAGTGAGAGCAGAAAATGAAAGAGAGGAGAAAGTAATAGATGTATGTACATGTATATGAAATGGACGTGTGTGTGTGTGTGTGCATGAGAGAGAGAAAGAGAGTAAATCTGAGGGTAGCAAAAAAAAATTTTGAAATTCTATTTGCCACCAGTGGTTTAGCGAGAAGAAAAAATTAGTCAATAGACTATATATCATTTATTTAAAATACAGTGTACATTTAAACACATCAGAGATATCCATAATAGGACATCTAACCTGCTAGAAGAAGCAGTCAAAACTCCACACCACAATTAGGGATAATTTCGAAAGGGAATGAAAAGTAAAAACATTTACCGTCTATTTTCCGATAGCTGGCCTTGCAAAATATTTTATTTTATTTTGCTAAATATAGCTTGAAACCATTGGTTCGGAAAATAGATGGTAAATGTTATTATTTTTAATTCCCTTTCGAAATTATCCCTAATTGTGGTGTGGAGTTTTGACTGCTCCTTCTAGTGGGTTAGATGTCCTATTGTGGACATCTTTGATGTGTTTCAATGTACACTGTATTTTATATATACACATATATATATATATATATATATATATATATATATATATATATATATATATATATATATGTGTGTGTGTGTGTGTGTCATTGGTAGAACATAAATCAAAAAAAAAATATACACTCTAAGTTATGGGGTAGAATATATATATAAAAGTTAGAAAAGGTTGCTTTATGGCATTATCTTTGGTTTCATGTCTATAAGGCACTTGGCTTTACGGTGTATCAGCAGATCCCAAAACCTATTGGCTTAAGGCCCCTTTAGTGAGTGGCCTCTCTAGAATATGGAGAAAGAAATGACTTTGCTAATCAGTGTCAACGACAGGGGATTGTCCCCAATAGGCCAGCAGGAATTTCCTGAAATGCAAGCACAGTCTGAAGACCTCTGCTCTGGAGTTAAGGATGTTCCCCGGGTTGAGGGAATCCTTTAGAATCCTCGCTCATTCTGCTATGCATAGTTTATGGTGTTTGGTCCTGATTATGTAGGGGCCTGGATTTTCTGGGATTCTCCATAATATTGTGTATGGAATCCTATCATCTTTCAGCTGCCATACATGGCTGGCTAATGACGTAATATATCTCCTTTCCAGCATCCTGAAGGAGGATCTGTGGTTGGAGAGGCATTGTTTGAATGTGTTTCCAGAGCAGCCGATCTATCTCCATAGCTGGGTGTTGGCAATGTTGTCTCCGTTGGTGTTGGCGTTGCTGCTACCACTGTTGTTAGTACTGGTGCTGTTGGTGTTGGTGCCATTACCACTGGTATTGGTAATGCTGCTGTTGTTGTTACTGTCATTGTCGTTGATGGAGGCAGTGTCACTTTTATAGATATCATTGGCGCTGGCTCTGCTGCTATTTCTGTTAGGGAGACTGCCATTGTTGCTGTTCTTGTTATTGTTGTTATTGCTGGCGATAGTGCTGCTGCTACTATTGGAACTGTTGAGCCTGCTACTGTAGTAGTCATTGGGGAACCTGCTAGCATTAGGGATACTCCCATTGCTGACATTGAAGTTGTTATTGTTCGACAATCCCCTATTGTTGATATTGAGTAGGTCTTAAACCAACAGGTTTTGGGATCTGCTGATACACCGTAAAACCAAGTGCCTTATGGACATGAAACCAAAGGTAATGCCATAAACCAGCCTTTTCTAACTTTTATATTATGTATGTATGTATGTATGTATGTATGAATGAATGAATGGATGACCCCTTGTTTTGGTGTCATCTGATAGTTGTGAACGAGTATCACCATCATATAAGCTATGTTGTCTGTTTCCTGTCTTCTGAAAAATATTTCTGGCCATAAAAAAATTCTTTTTCTTGGAAACAAATGAATGTTAGTGACAGGAAGGGTATCCAGCTGCAGAAGATTTTGCCCCAACGAATTCCATCTGACCTATGGAAGCATAGTAAAATTGATGCTAAAATGATGATGATGATGATGATGATAAGAAAAAAATTATGTAAATGAAGAAGAAAAATACGAAGAGACAATATTAAATGAAAATATCGAAGAAAAAATATATATCTGAAGCAAAAAAAAACCTGTATGATGAAAAAAAACATCCAGAAAGTAAATCCTAGCATTAAGAGAAATCAGATGGAATGGGATTTGATTTGGTTTTTTGTTTTTTTTGTTATGACATGTGTAATTATCGATAGAAATTATTCCATCAGATAGATCATGTGGAGCGAACTGGAATTGCTATTAGATTGGGTTTAGGTGAAGAATTATGATTAACAGAAGAATATTGACAGAATCATACAAGCATGCTGATGACCTCAAGTTAAAGTTTTTTTTTTTTTTACCAATTCCTTAGGTTCTGACTTCAAATTTCATTCAGATTGACTTTCGGGAGTCAATAAAACGAACCAATAATTGAGTATTTGGGTGTTAGTTGAAGAAATCAACCCCAAAACTTATTCTTTGCAAGCCTAGTGCTTATTCTATCAGTTTCCTTTTGCCGAACTGCCAAGTTATGGGGACATAAGCACACCAACATTGGTTGTCAAGTGATGGCCAGGGGCCAAACATAAACACACACACACAAATATATATATATATATATATATATATATATATATATATTTATAAGCGCAAGAGTGGCTGTGTGGTAAATAACTTGCTTACCAACCACATGGTTCTGGGTTCAGTCCCACTATGTGACACCTTGGGCAAGTGTCTTCTACTATAGCCTTGGGCTGACTAAAGCCTTGTGAGTGGATTTGGTAGATGGAAACTGAAAGAAGCCCATCATATATATATATATATATATGTGTGTGTGTGTATATATTTGTGTGTCTGTATATGTTTACATGTCTGTGTTTGCCTACCACCAGCAGGAAGTGCAGGTTATGCCTGGCTGAGAAGAGAGCTATTTTAAAAGGTACCCAATGCCTGGATGTCTACCTGAATAGCAGGAGTGAGGTGTTTAACTCTTGCCTGCATGAAAGGAAGTACATTCTATTGTACCTGCATGCCCCACCATGACTGTAACCGTAGACCCAATGTCTCAACCCTCCGCCAACGACCTTCTACCCATGTACACACATGCACACCCCTATAAGGCAGACACTTCACAAAATAGACTGTTTCCCACCACCCCCAACACATGCCCCTGCACACAAATTGTACCCCCACACACAATCACATTACACACTGCATGCTAACATAAAAAAAACCCCATGACTTTATCATTTACAGAAAAGAAACAGACCAACAAGCACAATTATATATACCTACACCCCTCAGAAAAAAATCATGCATATGACACCACTAGACATATCACACACTCCACCCCACAGGGGCACCACATTAATAATACACACCTTCCCCACTTCAAGCTAACTCTTACCAGCTTCACAACATACCCAACCAAGGGACATAACTCTCAACCCTGGCCCTTTTTTGTTTCACCACTGTTTTGCACAGCAGCTGCTGAACAGTTGTGCTAATCCACTTCTGACAATAGATAACAGTCTCCATATTCCCTTCCATATCGACTAACTCTGATGAGTGTAAAGTTATATAATCGGATTGTTAGCTAACACTCCATTATGCACTTTATGCGAAACTGATTGGTAATATCAGCCATGATGGATATTTAATACTATACATTTCGGATAGTATACTCACTCTACTGACAGATATATGAGTACATCTTTTCTTTGACTTATGCTCTCTTAGATGACTCACATGCGTATGTGTATATATATATATATATATATATATACACATGCAACCCACGCTAGCATGGAAAGCGGACGTTAAATGACGATGATACATATATATACATATATATTACGCACACACACACACACACACACACACACACATATGTACCGTATCTTAACACGTATACGGAACCCCCTAATTTTGGTGGCTTAGAATATGGAAAAATGGTTTTGTAAGGGATTATAATACTATCCATGTATAAGAAACTCCCATATATTTTAAACCTAATTTTTGACAAAAATGGGTTCCTTATACATGTTAAAATATGGTGCCAGTGCCGCCGGACTGGCTCCCATGCAGGTGGCACATAAAAAGCACCCACTACACTCTCGGAGTGGTTGGCGTTAGGAAGAGCATCCAGCTGTAGAAACTTTGCCAGATCAGATTGGAGTCTGGTGTCGCCTCCTGGTGCAGCCTCCTGGCTCACCAGTCCCCAGTCAAACAGTCCAACCCATACTAGCATGGAAAGCAGACGTTAAATGACGATGATGAGGATATATATATGTGTGTGTGTGTGCACATATTTAGAGAGGCTCTATGCAGCTTTTGGCTACGAGATAGAGCAATGGTATGAGAAATATAGATTAAAGAACAGCTGGTACAAACTGACTGGCTTTGTGTGCATACGTGCGTGCCTGTGTGTGTGCGTGTGTGTGTGTGTGTGTGTGTGTGTGTGTGTGTGTGTGTGTGTGTGTGTGCGTCCCCGTGTGTGTGTCCGTTTAGTGTTAACTGTTGGAAAGGAGAGTACTCTGCCATAGGAGAGAATTAATAATATATTTTATTATATTTTATATTGGTTGGGTCAGCTTCTTGCTACTCAGAGTTGCACCAGCAAATGAAACTCAGACTTGCAAAAGACATTCAACCAACACCGACAGACAACCTGAGGGCTGGCTGATTTAATTACTGTTTTTATGAAGATAAGATCCTCTCAGTTATTTACTTGATAACCAATCGTATTTTTCGCATCAAATGGTGTACATTCTTGTGCATTTGCATAGTGATTTAGCATCACTGCTTTAGTGAATGTGGTGAAGTTTCTGCTTTGCTGAAGAGGTCAGAATAAGCCAGAAGATGTACAGAATTGTCATGCATGTTTAGCAAGACAATGAAAATAACTTTAATCATTAGTTATTGGTCAATATTAGCTATTTGCAAATATTTATGTCTTTATTGCCAACAGGGGGCTAAACATAGAGGGGACAAACGAGGACAAAGGGATTAAGTGGATTACATCAACCCCAGTGCATGACTGCCCATTAATGGTTCCCACATTAAAATATATCAACACTTCATCTGTAAGGTTTGAATTATACCAGGGCACATTGCCTTTCGGTATTGGTGTTTTGGTGTGTTTCCAAGAAAAAATCTAATTCGGAGGAAACTCTGGAACATGACATCTGTTAGAGATTGAAACCAATTTGCAAAAGCTAACCCTAACCCTAACCCTTATCCTAATGCAAACCTTAATCCTAGACCTGCAATGCTTACCTCTAACCCTAATACTAGCCTTAACTTCTTAACCCTAACTCTTAACCTTACTCCTAACACTAAACCCTAACCTTAACTTTGACCCCCTTACCGTAACCCTAACCCTAACCCTAACCCTAACCCTAATACTAGCCTTAACTTCTTAACCCTAACTCTTAACCTTACTCCTAACACTAAACCCTAGCCTTAACTTTGACCCCCTTACCGTAACCCTAAACCTAACCCTAAACCTAACCCTAACCCTACCCCTAATACTAGCCTTAACTTCTTAACCCTAACTCTTAACCTTACTCCTAACACTAAACCCTAGCCTTAACTTTGACCCCCTTACCGTAACCCTAAACCTAAATACTTGCCCCAACCTAAACACTTACCCTGACCCTTTGACTACTTCAGGTTTTGATTAGCTCCTTAGTGTCATTGTTGATGTCTTGGTGAGTTTTTGAGAAAACTCTGGAACTTCTGCGAAACAATAGCAACAACAATAACAACAAATTGGTTCAGCTCTAGATGAGAGCCATTCATTATTCGTCTCTCAAGATGGTTAAACATATTACTCAGTCAACAGTCATCTCTTGTTGTTTTCTTTGACTAACATACTCCCCACCACCACCACCACCACCAACACTATTATTCCAGGGTTTCCCATTCTCGTCCCCTAATCACCCCTGTTATCAGCACAGATTACCTTGTACCTATGTAAAATCAAACACCCGAAATCCTCGTTAATCCATCGTTAATATTATTTATAGTTAGACAAGTTATTACATCACAGTTTTTATTATCGATCAGTCAGATCTATAAGTACAGAAATAGTAACAATCGCACATCTGTTGCTGACTCATCATCTACATCTAGAATATAAGAGGTCGTGTGTGGGGGTGGGGGTGGAGGAGGGGAGTATATATATATATATAAATATATATATCTATATATATATATATATATATATATATATATATATATATATATATATATATGTATGTATGTATATACATACAGGGTGTTATAGGTAAATTGAGACAAGTTTCAAACGGGTGTATTTCTAAATGTGTAGATTTTGTTGGAGTCTAAATTTTAAATATTACCAGCCTGAATAATCACTGGTACTATTTTTTTTTTTTTTCTGATTGAACAAATTATGAATGTTGATAAAGAATAAAACAGTAGAAGTGTTGCTGAATTATTCTGCACCGAAAAACTGCTGGGGAAATTGTTAGAGCCACAAAGTATGTTAAATCCACTGTTTTTAGAACTGTAGCCATCATCATCATCGTTTAATGTCTGCTTTCCATGCTGGCATGGGTTGGACGCTTTTACTGAGGACTGGTGAACCAGATGGCTGCACCAGGCTCCAATCTGATCTGGCAGAGTTTCTACAGCTGGATGCCCTTCCTAACGCCAACCACTCCAAGAGTGTAGTGGGTGCTTTTATTTTCCACTGGCACGAGGGTCAGTCAGGTGGTACTGGCAACGACCAGGCTCAAATGGTGTTTTTTACATGCCAGCTGCACAGGAGCTGGTCCAGTGGAACTGGCAACAACCTCGCTCAGATATTTATTTACACATACCACCGGCACAAGTGCCAGTAAGGTGATGCTGGTAATGATCATGCTCGAATGACACTTTTTACGTGTCACTGGCATGGAAGCCAGTCAGCTGCCCTGGCAACGGTCACGCTCGGATGGTGCTCTTAGCGCTCCACTAGCACGGATGCCAGTCAAACGGTGCTGTCATTGAATTTGATTTCCAGTTCGATTTTGATCGCCAATTTGAAGAAAAGTCAGGATGTTTGGAGAAAGGCTCACAGTCCTTGCAGTGACCAAAAACACACACACCCCGCTTCTTAGTAGGACTTAAAAGATTAATTGAGTCAAACCCATCAAAATTGATGGTGAAGTTGGCTCAAGATCGAGGAATCAGTAAGACGACCATTTCTAGGGCTGTGAGACAAGTTGAACCTAAGACGCATCAGTTGGTGTGCAAGAGAGACGACTGCACTGGTATGGTCATGTGGCGAGAATGGATGAGAGTAGATGTGTGAAAAAGTGCCACACCCTAGTAGTTGAGGGAACCCGTGGAAGAGGTAGACCCAGGAAAACTTGGGATGAGGTGGTGAAGCACGACCTTCAAACATTACACCTCACAGAGGCAATGACTAGTGACCGAGACCTTTGGAAATATGCTGTGCTTGAGAAGGCTCGGCAAGACAAGTGAGACCATAACCCGTGGTCTATGCCAGTGGGTGTAACCAGCCCACTTATGAGTACCCTTCATTCATTGCACAATAAACTCTGCTTGCGAAGACTTGTTGAAGCAAGTGAAATCGAAATCAAATTCGATGACAACACTGCATGACTGGCATCCATGCTCGTGGAGTGCTAAGAGCACCATCCGAGTGTGAATGTTGCCAGGGTCATTGACTGGCTCCCGTGCATGTAGAAAACACCATTTGAGCATGGCCGTTACCAGTACCGCTTGACTGGCCCTCGTGCCAGTGGCACGTAAAAGCACCCAGTACACTCTCGGAGTGGTTGGCATTCGGAAGGGCATCCAGCTGTAGAAACTTTGCCAAATCAGATTGGAGTCTAGTGTAGCCCTTTGGTTCACCAGTCCTCAGTCAAACCGTCCAACCCATGCTAGCATGGAAAGCTGACGCTAAACGATGATGATGATGATGATATGTTCATATGTATTTATACATATGAACATATACATAGGAGTGGTTGTGTGGTAAGTAGCTTGCTTACCAACCACATGGTTCCAGGTTCTGTCCCATTGCAGGGCATCTTGGGCAAGTGTCTTCTACCATAGCCTCAGGTTGATTGAAGCGTTGTGAGTGGATTTGTTAGACGGAAACTGAAAGAGGCCCGTTGTATGTGTATATATATATATATATATATATATATATATATATATATATATATATATATATATATATATATATATATATATATGAACAAACATTAACAAGCAAGAAAAAGCAACAACGTGAGGACGTGGAATAAATACAGTGTTATTGGACGTTCAGGAAAAGAAAGAAAAGAAAGAGGAATTCACATTTCGGGCGGAGCTCTTCATCAGAAATATAGGAAAAGTCCAAAGAAGGGAAGACGAGGAAAGAAAATCGCCAATGATACACATGTGGTCATATATATATATGTGTGTGTGTGTGTATATATATATACGTGTGTGTGTTTGTGTGTGTATAAATATGTGTGTATATGTGTGTGTGTGTGTGTGTGTGTGTGTGTGTGCATATGTTTGTGTGTCTGTGTTTGTCCCCCACCTCCCCACCCTTGCTAGACAACCAATGCTGGTGTGTTTATGTCACCGCAACTTAGCAGTTTGACAAAAGAGACTGATAGAATAAGTACTAGGCTTACAAAGAATAACTTCTGGGGTCAATTTGTTCGACTAAAGGCGGTGCTCCAGCATGGCCACAGCCAAATAACTGAAACAAAATAAATGAATAAAAGAATATACAATATGTGTATACTGTTATATATGATTCTATACATACATACATACATACACACATACATATATATATATACACAGACATACATACATACATACATACATATATATAGAGGTATATGAATGTGTGTGGGTGTTGAGGAAGTTAGAGGAAGGGCAAAGCTGCTCTCCTCAGCAGTTCCTCTTAGATTTGTGAGATGGTAACAGTTGTTGCTCATTTGTTGAGATCAATCGATGAAGAGAGAAGAAAAGATTGGACACGAGAGAAATGGAAACGGAAGCAATTTTAGCAAGAAGGTTATAGGCACATGCACAAACACACACAACAAGCAAATGATATATATATGCACACACAACACACATGCGCGCACACAATATGGCACATTGATAGAAAGATAAATGGACAATGAAATAGAGAGATGGAGAGATAAAAACCCATAAATCCAGCTTTTTGCTGCATTGTTTCCATTTGTTTAAAATAAACATAAACTGCATTGATCTGGGAGGGGCCTGCAAGGGTCATTGACATCACTGCCCTCGTCAGTGGGGATAATTCACTTAATGTAATATATATATATATATATATATATATAATTTGAGTGTAGAGACATTTGTGTTTTTATGTGGGTATATATAGAAATGTATATATATATTTGCAATATATTTATATATAACTTGTATCGTATGTATATGTATGTATGTATATATATATATATGTATGTATTGTATATACTAAAATATCACATATATATATATATATATATATATATATATATATATATAATCAAAATCAAAACCGCTGACATGGCCAATGACAGTACCGCCTGATTGGCACTTGTGCCAGTGGAACGTTAAAAGCACCATCCAAGCGTGACCGTTGCCAGGGCCACTGACTGGCTCCCGTGCCAGTGACATGTAAAAAGCACTATTCAAGTGTGATTGTTGCCAGTTTCGCCTTACTGGCACATGTGTTGGTGGCATGTGAAAAACAACATTCGAACTTGGTCATTACCAGTGCCGCTGGACTGGCTCCCATGAAGGTAGTACGTAAAAAGCACCTTTTTAGCATTCGATGCCAGTACCACCTGACTGGCCCTCAAGCTGGTGGCACGTAAAAGCACCCACTACACTCTCGGAGTGGTTGGCGTTAGGAAGTTATGGCCAATCTGTAGGGTTACCCAATATATATATATATATATATATATATATATATGTTACTCTAGCTCTCTCCCTCTCTTTCTCCCTCCCCTTGCTTTGAAGAATTTTTAGTCCAATGATTCAACTCCAGTACTTATACAATTCTATATTTAAGAGATGAGGAATTATTTACATTATTTACATTATTTACATTTGAGGAATATTTGTCCTCATCTTGTTTGTTGTTAACACAACATTTCGGCTGATATACCCTCCAGCCTTCATCAGGTGTCTTGGGGAAATTTCGAACCTGGGTTCTCATTCCTAAGGTATTTTTCAATGTTATTATTATTATTATTATTATTATCCAGGTCACTGCCTGGAATCAAACTCGGAATCTTGGGGTTAGTAGCCCGCGCTCTTAACTACTACACCATATGCCCATTTTTTTTTATAAGCTTTGTACTTATTCTAGCAGATCTCTTTTTCCAAACTTCTATGTTACCTGGATATAAACACACCAACACCAGTTGTCAGGCATTGTCCCTCTTCTTATCCCCACCTTTCTCTTTCATGTAACTATCACCATATTCTCTGCAACCACGACAGTGCTGAATCTCTGAATCGTACTATTTCCCCCCCCCCCACTTGATGCTTCTCACTGAAAGCTTCCTCTCTTCTCTGGTTCCCTTTTTCATTTTCTATTTCTTTTTCTGTTTTTAAAATCTTTTCTTACTCATCACTTTTGTCCCTTCTCTCTCTCTCCCTTTTCTCTTCTCACTACTTCTCTCTCTTCCTTTTCTCTCTCTCTCACACACACACATGCATACACACAAACATTTCTTTTTTTTATCTCTTTACCATTCTTATGCCATCCACATGTTTTTCAGTTTCTGCTTCATTTTCTGCCTCTCTCATTAACAATTGCGGCGTGGAAGGTGTTTATAAGCCATTTAAAACACACAAAAATCATAATATTCACTTCAACATTTAAATTTAAGACCATGACCTGTTCGCTGACAAAATTCCGATGCAGCACAGAATTTTGTCAGTGAACAGGTCGCGGTCTCAAAGCGACAAAAATATTTTGGCAAATTAAATTTAAATGTTGAAGTGAATCTAACGGTTTTTGTGTGTTATTTTAAATGGCTTATAAACACCTTCCACGCTGCAATTGTTTTCGTTCCAGCACACGATCTCAGATCAGGTTACTTGCTATGCAAGTACATCTCTGTAATTCTGAAATCTTTAGCAAAACTTAAAGTACTGCTATGGATTATGGCAAAGCAGATATTTTTAATTCAAGCAAGAATTTCGTGGATATGAGTTCAAATCATGTTTGTACCCCCAATGTAATTTTCTCTTTTTTGTTTACAACAAATTGACTACAAATAATATTTGCCTCAACATTGGCTTTAAGTTTTGGCTGAAGGTCAGCCATTCCAGGGAAGTGGTTAAGTCGATTAGGCCAACCCCAGTCAGTTCTGTAGCTGTGGTGGTTGCACTCTAAAGTATTTCAGCCACATTTCTTTCTGAGGGCCATATGTTGTTTTCAAGACCCTTTTGAAATTGGGCCAAGAATTCAAGACCAGATAAATTCTTAAGAGATATTGAGTGACTATTTGGAGTGGACTCTCAATGGCACACAAGACAACTCTGGGAGCTCTGGACTGGACATTACAAGAATTCTGTGACAATATATCTCAAATTGTAGAAGTGGCAGAACTACTGAGAACCCAGTGACCCCAGATGGAATAATGACCAATGAAATTCATCCTTGCTTTAAATAATCCTCATTTGGGACCAAAGTGAAAATCTTCAAGCTGTCTGCAAACCTGACTCAATCTGTTTGGAGATAAGTTGTCAAGTCATTGTCATCATCATCATCATCATTGTCTATTTTCCCTGCTGGCATGGGTTGGATGGTTTGACAGGAGTTGTCATGGCCACAAGCCATACCAGGTTCCATTGTTTATTTTGGTATGGTTTCTACAACTGGATGCCCTTCCTAATGCCAACCACTCCATAAAGTGTACTGGGTGTTTTTTTACATGGCACAAGCACAGGTGTTCTATACATAGCACCAGCATGGGTGCTTTGTCTGTGGCACCAGCACAAATGCTTTATACGTGGCACCAGCACAGGTACTTTTTATGTGACATCACCTACGAAGTCATTTTACCAAAAATTTGTAACCAATTATGAAGAGAATATTTCCTTCTGACCGAAATGGTGCTGTGGATCCATTTCCTATAAGCGCAGTCATTAAGACAGCAGACAAATTGATATTGAAGGTGTTTCTCCACTTGCAACATCAATCCGCAGTGCGGAAAAACTTTTGTTTAGACAACAGCATCAACTGGCAGCTATCGCAGTCAATTCCAAGAAGCAGTCTTTGCTACAAATCAATAGACATTGTGATGGATCAACAAGAAAGAGTTCCTTCAGGTTGGCTGCTGCCACCCAGACTAAAAGACAAAGAATGACCAATAATGTTGCTGTGTAATTTAGATCAGTGATGGTCATGGAATTGCCCAAGACAAATGGCTAAGAACATTATGACACATGTCATCAAGGCTACTAATGTCTCTCGGTTCACCAGAGATGATGCAAAGGCACCGGCAAGGTTGTATGGTTAAGAAAGTCTGCTTCCCAATCACATGGCTGCAGGTTCAGTCCCACTGTACAGCACTTGGGGGCAAGTGTCTTCCACTATAGCCCTGGGCTGACCAAAGCCTTTTGAGTGGATAGTGAGAGAAAGTTGCGGTGAAAGAGTACAGCAGGGTTTGCCACCACTCCCCTGCCGGAGCCTCATGGTGCTTTAAGTGTTTTCACTCAATAAACACTCACAATACCCGGTCTAGGAATCGAAACCGTGATTCCATGACCGCGAGTCTGCTGCCCAAACCACTGAGCCATTGTGTTTCCACATCTATATAATAGATAGATATAGAAACAGAGATATTCGTGTAGTCTCAGAATAACCATTCCTGGTGCTAAAAGTAATTTTATTGATATATGATTCTTTGATGTTTTGGTGGTTTCTGGTGAATTGCAATGACCTACAAAGCACCTCTCCTCCTCCCCTGCCGCCCACTCTTATCTTTCTCTCTATTTCAGATTTTTTGGCGGGAAGCCATCATAAATTTCTTGTTCTTGCTGAGAGCAATAATTTTCACTTATTTATTTAATTATTCATTTATTTACCTACTTTCATTTCCAGAAAGACTTATCAGTGTCCTCCCACCACCACTACCACCACCTGTCCCCACACCACCACCACCACCACCACCATCACCACCTCCATCTCTAATACCATCACCACCAACACAAACACCACCTTTGCTTACATGATGAACACAACTATCACCTCCACAACACCACCACCACTGCCACTACCACCCACTGCACCACCACCATCACCTTTACCGCTGTTGCCACCACCATCACCACCCTCTATCACTGCCCCACCACCATTAATACTATCAGCATCCTCCTCCCACCATCACCACCACCATTATCACCATCACCACCAGTCACTACCACCCACAACAGCACTACTACCATCACCACCTTTACCACTATTGCCACCACCACCACCACCATCACCACTACCAAAACCACCATCACCACCACCACTACCTCCATCTCCAATACCATTACCACCAACACAAACACCACCATTGCTTCCACGATGATCACAACTATCTCCTCCACTACAACACCACCACCACCACCACCACCACCACCATCACCACCACCACTGTCACTACCACCATCCCCACCCTCTATCCCCACCGATCTGTCATTCTGTCTATATTTATTGTCCGTTAATTACTGACTGCAGAATAGAATATTTCTTCTAAAACAGTTTGTTGTACACTAAAGTACATCCAAATGAAAACCATTCCCGCCCTCATCACAAGCTCACACACACACACACACACACACACACACACACAGCACTTATTTTGTATTGATCTGCATTACACTCGCATAGGTTCTTTCAGCAGACGCTCTCCCCCTCTCAACATGCTGGTCACATGTGGTAAACACCTCCAAATATTTATCAACTATGCCTGCTTCATTACCTCCCAATGCGTCAACCTTCGTGAAGAGGCAGGGCCGAATGCTTTTCGTCTGCATTCATGTTTTTTTTTTATGTAGAAACTCATATGTATTGTCTGCATTGCGCACACTTATATTGTTTGCATTGTATGTAGACACAGGCTTGGCTGTGTGGTACGGAGCTTGCTTCCGAACCACATGGCTCTGGGTTCAGTCCCATTGCATGGTGCCGTGGGTAAGTGTCTTCTGTTATAGTCCAGGGTGGCCAAAGCCATGGGAGTGGATTTCGTAGACAGAAACTGAAAGAAGCCTGTTGTACATATGTATGTATATATATATATATATATATGTTTTGCAAGATTTTTGATGACCATCCCCAAGTACAACAACATATATATATATACATACACATATCTATTTATACATATACATATATATGTGTGTGTGTATATATGTATATATATATATATGTGTGTATATATATATATGTATATGTATATATACATATATATATATATATATATATGTATATATGTATATATATATATATATATATATATATATATATAAATGTATATATATATATATATATATATATATATATATATATATATATGTATATGTATATATATATATATATATAAATGCATATAATTATTCGTTTACATTTATATAAAGGGCATTATTACAAAAAAATAATAACGCCACACATATATATATGTATATATATATACACACATATATATATGTATATATATGCATATATATATATATTTATATATATATATATATATACACATATATATATATATGTATATGTATATATGTATACATATATCTTCGAAATGCCTAGTTTAGAATAGAGGCAGCTGATGAAGGAAAAGTTCCATAAGTGGCCTGTCTGTTTTCCTATGTGTTCATTCTGTTGTGGCCAATGACTGTTGGGTGTAGTCAGCATTCATGAGGGATGAGGTGAACTTGTTGGTTGGAGGTGGTTCAACCAACTCCAGGTGAATAGCAATGCAAGTACAAATAAGTAACTCTTGGACAGGCTCAGAGCAAACCTTGAAGAGAGAGGGTAAGTGATTGAAAAAGTTGCGATTAGCAATGAAAGGACTTTGACTAACAACCAATCAAGTTTAATGTTAAACAAATGATTGATTTGTTACTTGGTTAGGTATTTAACCAGGTGACTGACAATAAATAAATATGAAGTGAAAAAGAACCAGTGCATGTGTTTATCATTATTGGCATAATGACCCTCCCAAGACACAAGATTTGTTTCAACACATAAATTCACAGCAAGGATTTTGCAAATCAAATACAAAAGCAGAAAGAAAAATAGTGATGCCAAAAACAGCAATAGCAACGGCAGGAACAAAAAACAGCAACTGTAGCAAGCAATGACAACAACAACAAGAACAACAACAAAAACAGCTATTCTGAGTTCAATTCCTAGCAATGACAAATCTTTAACACCAATGACAATAAATACAGCAGGGAGAACAACAGCTGCAACAACAACAACAACAACAATCTCAGAAGAAGCAATTGTGACATCTGAAGAAGCAACACGAACTACAGCAGCAACAATAAATGCAGCAGTGGCTGCAGGAGGTGTAAGAACAACAGCAGCAAAAACAGAAATAAAAACAACAACAACTGTAAAACTGCTAAGTGTAACGATTATTGCAATAGCAAAAGCAACATTTGCAATCACGATGGCAGCAGAAGTAATTCCATTGTCAATTCCACAGCTGCAACAAATGCATGGATGGACAGCCAAAACAGCAGCTGGTGTGGCTGGGCAGTAAGAAGCTTGGTTCACAGCCACATGGTTCTGGGTTCACTCCCATGGTGTCACGCCTTGGGCAAATGTCTTCTGCTATAGCCTTGTGAGAAAATTTGGTAGACAGAAACTGAAAGAAGCCCATCGTATATATATATATATATATATATATCATCATCATCATCATCATCATCATTTAGCATCTGTTGTCCATGCTGGCATGGGTTGGACAGTTTGACCAGGGCTGGTAAGCTGGAAGGCTGCACCAGACTCCAGTTAGATTCGGCATGGCTTTATACGGCTGGATGCCCTTCCTAACACCAACCATTCTGAGAGTGTAATGCGCACTTTTACGTGCCACTGGCACAGGGTGCCATTTGCGTGACACCAATATCTGCCATGACTGTGATTTTGCTTGGCTTGATGGGTCTTAAATATATATGTGTGTGTGTGTGTGTGTCTTTGTGTCTGTGTTTGTCTCCCACCATCATTTAGCAACCAGTGTTGGTTTGCTTATGTCCCTGTAACATTAGCAATTCAGCAAAAGAGACCAATAAAATGAATATCAGGTTTTACAAAAAATAAGTACCGGAACCAATCCATTCAATTAAAAATTCTTCAAGGTGGTGCCCCAGCATGGCCACAGTCAAATGACCGAAGCAAGTAAAAGTTAAAGAAATATTAATGTAAGAAATGAGGGGCCAAAATGAACTCGGCAGGATTTGAACCCTCGAAATGGAGTGCTGCAAATAAATAGTACAAAATATTTAGTGGGGTGTGTCTGCCATTTCTGATAATTTGGCACCGTTACAAGAATAATGAGAAATACTACGTACAAGCTTCAATGAAGCCGTTACAATGTAAGACAATTAGCGGAATGGCAGAATGTCTCATTAGCTATGAATAATTGATTGTTGTGAAATATAGCTGGCAGAAATACACAGGAATATCTGCAAAAAATGTTCACATTCTACCAAAGATTGTGGAAGATAGCATATTGCAACTGATAAAGTAACCTAGATTTATTTTGTGAGGAGACAAATGTTGAGGAATCCAAGGAAAGAAGAGTCTTTGGAGAAAAAGTTACCTGATAAACAAGTCACAACCACCACCTCACACACACACGCAGCCACCCTCAATCAGATGCTTCATTAAAAGTCTGCAATTTGAAGAAACAACAAGCAAGCAACATTATTTAAGTGGGTGGATCACAAATTAGCGAAAACTAATTTTTACCTGAAATATTATCACCGAATGAAGATGTTGGAAAGAATTAGACACCAATCCTCGAAGTTCAGAGTTCCAAATTCACAAAATGGAAACATTACAATCTGAATGCTTTTGTATGTTCTGTTATGACAGACTCCAGCAGACAAATACAGTAAATATCTCAGCCAAACCCAAACCTAATGCAAGATCTGCCCACCCTTAAAGCTGTCCCTGCTAAACACCATCAAATAAAAGAGATGTCTGCCTTACTCCCGAAATACCAATGCACAGATGTATGCATTGTATAGTGGCTGTGTGGTAAGAAGCTTGCTTCCCACCTGCATGGTTCCGGATTCAGTCCCACTACTTGGCACCTTGGGCAAGTGTCTTTTACTATAGCCTACTATGTAAATAATACATTAATTATAATTTAACTCCTATCAAATTTCTAGGTACTTATACAAAATGATGAAATAATGAATACTATTTTGTCTTTGGATTTGGTTTGCAAGATTCTTTATGTGAATTTGTGTGTTGAAGCATATTTTGTTGTGTCTGGGGAGAGTCATTCTCTTTTGGTTAATTTAACACACTCACCGGTAAAATTTCCACTTATTTCTTTTTTATTTTTCTAAAATTAAAGAACGACTCTCCCCAGACACAAATGAATACTAATTTTGAAAGAGAAAATATTTACCACTTCTAAATGTGGCTGTGTGATAAGAGGCTTACTTCTCAACCACATGGTTCCGGGTTCAGTCCCACTGCGTGACACCTTGGGCAAGTGTCATCTACTATAGCCTCGGGCTGACCAAAGCCTTGTGAGTGGATTTGGTAGACGGAAACTGAAAGAAGCCTGTCGTATATGTGTGTGTGTGTGTGTGTGTGTGTGTGTGTGTGTGTGTGTGTGTTTTTCTGTATTTGTTCCCCCCACCACCACTTGACAATGAATGTTGGTGTGTTTACATCCCCATAACTTAGCAGTTCAGCAAAAGAGACTGATAGAATAAGTACCAGGCTTACAAATAATAAGTCCTGGGGTCGATTTGCTCGAATAAAGGCAGTGCTCCAGCATGGCCGCAGTCAAATGACTGAAATAAATAAAAGAAAAAAAGAACAAACCACAAGACAATGAAAGCAAATTTAGCCTGAATGAGATTTGAACACAGAACATAAAATGGATGAACTAAGCATTTTGCCAGCATGCTAATGATTCTGTTAGCTCACCACCTGAAATTTAAAAAAACAACTATGGCACATTCGTGCCAGTGGCACATAAACAGCACCATTCATGTGTGGTCGATGCCAGTGACCCCTGACTGGCTCCTGTGCCAGTGGCATGTAAAAAGCACCCACTACACTCTCGGAGTGGTTGGCATTAGGAAGGGCATCCAGCTGTAGAAACTCTGCCAGATCAGACTGGAGCCTGGTGCAGCCTCCTGGCTTGCCAGACCCCAGTCAAACCTTCCAACCCATGCCAGCATGGAAAGCAGATGCTAAATGATGATGATGATGATGATGATGATGATGATGATGATGATGATGATGAAAAACTCAAGCATTAAAGACATTTGAATGCTGTCCCTATCTTTAAAAACGGTCTGATACCTCATACCCTTTTGAGAGTTGGTCAGTGTCAAACCTGAGCACCAAACTGTTAATCCATTAATTGTTAATTGACAAAGTTAACATTTTTGTTAACGATTTTACTTTAAAGTTAACTTTGGAAATCATTATCAGATTAATTAACCTCCATTACAATTAACTTTCGTTAAGTCAAGTCAACTTGAGTTAACTTCCGTTAACTTCAATTCAATTAAAGTTAACGGATTTAATAGTTTTGGCACTTTTTACAGGTGTTTTTAGGTGGTTTTAGGGCAAAAACTGGTTTTTTGTTTTTTTCTTTAATAAAAATTAACGTTAATCGTTTATCAATAACTTCTGTTACAATAGGAAATAACTAACTGATTAACAGTATTCAAAGTTAACTTTTTGGTTAACAGTTAACGAAGTTAACTTCTCAATTAACGGTTCCCACCTTTGGTCATCGTTCACACAGTTTGAAGTTGTGAATTAGGCTGTTTACACCTAATGTTGTACCCAAAAAGTAAAACTCTCACATTAGTTTGAGACAACCACCTGCCAGGGCACCCCACTAGCATTGTTCTCCTTTCACAGACATCAAATACAAGAATTTCTGATTCCTTACCATTTATCACTACTCTCTCATTGCTATTCTTCCATATCGATAAATCTATACATTCAATCTAGAATTATCCTGGTCTTGGTGCAAATAATGGTTTAGTGCAAATATTTCTCTAGCTCTTCCTTCCTCCCTCCCTCCTTCCCTCCGTTCCTTCCTTCCTTCCTTTCTGTGCTCATTTATTCGTTCTTCTATTCTCCTTTTCTGCCAGAATGTTTCGATGTATGAATGCCTGCTTCTTTTTCTAGACTTTCATCTCAATTTTTTTCTAATATATATAAATACAATATGAATATATGTATGTATAACTGCCTCATTTTTTTTCTCTTTCATTTCAATATTTTCCAGTATATTTCATACACACACACACACACACACATATATATATGTATATATATATATATACACGTACATACATGTATGTCATAAATTTATTTCTCATCAAATTCCACCCCTTACTTTGGCACCAACTCACCAACTGTTAGATCTATCAGAATGTACTTTCTTAAGACACGCCTTCAAATTGGACTTTATTTGGGTTTTGTTTTTATTTTCAGTCAATAAGTCTATGGGGGAATTGGAATGGTAGAAAGTTTGGTCGTAACAGCAGAGAAAACAGCAACAGTGGGTAGCAGAATTGGGAAAGCATGAAACAAAATAACCAAAGAGGTGCATACTTTAATTTCCATTGGGTATTATTGTGTAAATGCGTGTGTGTGTATTAGATTTTGTTTTGTCAAGTTTTTCATCATCATCATCATTATCATCATCATCATCATTGTTTAACATCCATTTTCCATGCTGGCATGGGTTGGATAGTTTGACTGAGGTCTGGAGAGCCAGCGGCTGCACCAAGCTCCAGTCTGATCTGGCAGTGTTTCTACAGCTGGATGCCCTTCCTAACGCCAACCACTCCGAGAATGTAGTGGGTGCTTTTTACGTGCCACCGGTACAAGAGCCAGTCAGGTGGAACTGGCATCAATCACATTTGGATAGTGCTTTTTATGTGCCACCAGCATGGATATATAAAAAAATAATAAAAACGCCTGTGCTAGCACCACATACAAAGCCTCCAGGTTGGTGCCATGTAAAAGGCACCCAGTAGACTCTGTAAAAGTGGTATCCAGCCATAGAAACCTTGCCAAAACAACCTGGTGCAGCTCTCCAGCTGACCAGCTCCTGCTAATCCATCTAACCCATGCCATCATGGAAAATGGACGTGAAATGATGATGATCTCTCAATAATTTCTAGTGGAGTACATATTCATTGATTTTTACAGGAAAAAGTTAACAGTAACTTCAAAGTTTTAGTGTGCTTGCCATCATCAGACTGTAGTTTACTTTGGTTCATTCGGTCTTTGGCAGGTTGTTCTATTGGCAAGTGAAGTACTGTGAATAAGAATCACAAGTGGTGTAAGAAAACTGAGGAAATGGTTGTGTGGAAAGCAATGAATGAAGGAAGTATGTGTTTTGGGGTTGTAGGTTGATAGAAAGACATGGTGGAGAGAGTTATTCTCATTTGATATGGAATCTTGTTATTGTTTAGGGTTCAGTCAGGCATAACAGTAAGAAATAAATAGATATGTCAAAGTCAAATCATGATATTTGTTGTGTATAAGGTTGGTTTTTGTGCTACTTTAGGGTCCACAAACAAATATTTATTGGTAAAATAGTTGGATCTGTTATACCACATAAATCAGACTCAGGTTGAATTTGGTGATGGAGTTAATAGCTTTTGAAACTAGCTCTCCACCTACATGGTTCTGAGTTCAATCTCATTGCATGGTACCTTGGCGAAATGTCTTTTGAACTGACGAATCCAAAGTGTAGCTGTCTCATCCTTCTTTTTGCCAAAATATATATCATCTAATGTGATGGTGTTAATATAAAGAAGGTATGGCTGCTCTTTCTTGCAGGTTAAATGTGTAGACACGTTCAAATTTTTTTGCAACAAACTCGACAGCCTCAGTTGAAAGAGGAAGTATGACATCTCATTCTCTTCTTAAATACTTTGATTCACCTCAATTAAATTTAATAACCCATATCAAATAGTAATGACTTGGGAGTCAAAGAGTCGGCATGTCTAAACATAATACCATTTTGGAGTCATGTGACAGACAGAGAAAGGAAATAAAATAATTACAGCTGGAAATTGAAACTGTATTATTCTCTCTCTCTCTTTCTCTCTCTCAGTTTTTCTCCCTGTCTATCTTTCAGTCTATTTACCTGACTGACTGTCTGTCTGTCTCTCTCCATATATATATATATTTATGTATACACACACACACACACACATATGGGCACACACATGGTCGTGTAGTTAGAAACTAGCTCTCCACCTACATCGTTCTGAGTTCAATCTCATCGCATGGTACCTTGGCCAAATGTCTCCTACTATAGCCTCTGGCCAACCAAGGCTTTGTGAGTGGATTTGGTAGACAGAAACTGAAAGAAGCCTGCCGTGTGTGTGTGTAACTGTTAAGGAAGCATGAATAAGAAGAGGTGTGTGTGTGGACATGAGGGTGAGGCAAATGGAAAGCAAGAGGAATGTGGAGGGTGTGGTTGATGTGTGTGTTGGGTCAGTGTATAAGCACTGTCTTTTTACAGCAGACAGAAGGTTTGAACTAGAAGAGGCAGAAGAGAGAAGGAAAAGTGGGATTTCTGTGAGAAGCAAAAGAGAAGAAAGAGCAAAAGAGAAGAAAGGTTTTGATGGATCATCATATTAATGGGTCAACTCACTGAATCATTGATGGTGGTACACGATATCAGGTAGGCTGTATATGATGGTGAAAGTGACCACAGTAATATCTGTACAAGCGTCCATATTTTTTTTTCTAGTACTTGTAACATCTGCATTTACATGTGTACAACAATTATTTGAATAAAACATCTGTTGAGTGGTTGGTGTCAGGAAGGGCATCCAGCTGTAAAAACCTTGCCTAATCTAACCTCGCCTGTGCTTGTGCCATGTAAAAAGTACTAAGTCCACTCTGCTGAGTGGTTGGTGTTAGGAAGGGCATCCAGCTGTAAAAACCTTGCCAAAACAGTTGCAGAATAATAATAATAATAATAATAATAATAATAATAATAATAATAATAATAATAACATCGAAAAATACCATAGGAATGAGAACCCAGATTCGAAATTTCCCCAAGACACCTGATGAAGGCTGGAGGGTATATCAGCTGAAACGTTAAGTTAACAACAAACAAGATGAGGACAAATATCCATCAAATATCCGTCAAATATCCATCAAATATCCGTCAAATATCTGTCAAATATCCGTCAAATGTAAATAATGTACATAATTCCTCATCTCTTAAATATAGAACTGTAAACACTTTCCAGTATCATAAACAGTCACACTTACTTGATAAATAAACAGGCATCCATCTGTCCGTCCGTCCGTCCATCCCTCTGTTTCTCCATCCATCCACCTGTTTGTCCATCTATCCAGCATGTGTATACATACATACACACACACACACACACACACAATCACGGACGTCCACACACACACACACACACACACAATCACGGACGTCCACACACACACTCACCACATCTTCGTTCACAAAAAGAATTCTGTTCAGTAATTTATAATTAGTAATTTTCTAATCATGGACAACTTGACACTTATAATTATTCTTTACTCAATCAGACATATTCCTTTCTAATTAATTATTTGTTTATTGGGTTTTTGTCTTTGTTTATTTGTTGTTTTTGTCTGTTTCAGTATCATCCTATTTCCTCAGCATCCTCGTCACAACACTGGATGTCTTCTTCATTAGATTCTTCATTCTCGCTCTTTTGTTCTTTCTGGAATCCCATAGCAATTCTTTTTCCTACTTACCATTTTTGGCGACAACACCATCACCACCACCACTACCATTCTCATTGCCACCAACACCACCACCACCACCACCACAACAACAACAACAACAACAACAATTAACACCATCACCACCATCATCACCACTACTACCAACACCACCACCACACCCACCATCACCACCACTACCACCATTACTATTCCCATCGTCACCACCACACCCACCATCACCACCACTACCACCATTACTATTCCCATCGTCACCACCACTACCACCATCACAACAACAACAACAACAATTAACAACATCATCCTCATGAACACCATCACCATCACCACCACCACCACCACACCCACCACGATGACCACGGCCACCACCATTACTATTCTCATCATCACCACCACCACCACCACCATCATTGCCACCACCACCACCACCACCACAGCAACAACAACAATTAACAATAACATCATCAACAACAACATCAACACTAAAAGCACAAGTAGTGCCTCTCAGTTGCCCTCAGCAAACTGACAGAATCAAAAGGAATGTCTGAAGAGATACCTTGTGGTATTTCTTGCAGCCCTTTGTGGTCTGAGTCCAGCTTTGCCTTCCATCCTCCTCCTCCCCCCTCCAGGATCGATAACATAAAGTACCACCCAAGTGCTAAGATCACAGGGGTGGCTGGGTGGTAACAGGTTTCCATCCCAACCACTTGGTTCTGGGTTCAGTCCCACCGCGTGGCACCTTGGGTGTCTTCTACTGCAGCTTCAGGCTGACCATAGCCTTGTGAGTAGATTTGGTAGACGGAAACTGAAAGAAGCCCATCAAATATATACATATGTGTGTGTGTGTATGTGTTTGTCCCCTCCCCCCCATTACTGATTGACAACTGGGGTTGGTGTGTTTATGTCCCTATGGCTTAGCAGTTTAGTAAAAGAGGCTGAGAGAATAAGTACCAGGCCTTCAAAAAAATAAGTACAGGAGACAGTTCATTTGACTATAAAATTCTTTACAGCGGTGCCCCAGCATGGCCGCAGTCAAATGAGTGAAACAAATAAAAGATAAAAGAAGATAAAAGATAAATTGAGGAAGATTGGGTGCTGTTCTTAGCATACTGAGTAACGATCTAGAGGCTCCTCGTGTGCCATAAAACACAACAATAAATAAAATGCAAAAATAAATAATAAAATGCAACAATAAATAATAAAATGCAACAATAAATAAATGTGTCTCTTGGGATTTCTTTTTGTTCTTTTTATTCTTGAGTTCAAATCCCACTTGGGTTGACACTGCATTTTAAGTTCTCGCTGGGTTGATCAAGTAGAGAGCAACTGTTTCCTACAGTCATTGATTCCTTCTACAGCGCCTAAGATAACCAATATAATCATGTGATAGGAAGAGAGGAAGAAGGAGTAAAGCAGTAGAAGAGAGGAGTGTGTGAATTGCATTGTGTGAATTAGGTTGGAGTCTTCTACGTTGTGAGTTCAAATCCCACTGGGGAAGACCTCACATTTCAACCGAGATCGATGAAATAAGCACCAGTGAGTGAGGCAGCCGAATAACGAGGTCAACTTAGTCATCTTTTACAACTCTGTTCCTGTTGACTGCTGTGTTACGGTGAAATGGTAGTAAAATGTAAGGAAACATGTGATTGTTCAGCATCGGTAAAGATATTCAGATATCGGAATTGGAAGAAAGAAAAAAAGTCTAAAGACTCAAGAACTGTTTCCAATGTGTAAACGGTTTTGTAATGAGTAGCCCTCTGTGATAAGTAAGCATCATCAGCATCATCAGCATCATCGTTATTGTTGTTGTTCTTCTTCGCTTTCTTCTTTTTCTCTTTCTTCTTTTTCTCATTCTTCTTCTTCTTCTACTCTTTCTTCTTCTTCTCTTTCTTCTTCTTCTTCTTCTTCTTCTTCTTCTTCTTCTTCTTCTCCTTCTTCTCCTCCTACGCTCCTCCTCCTCCTTCTCGTCATCATCAGCATCATCATCCTCATCATT
Source organism: Octopus bimaculoides (assembly GCF_046866305.1). Taxonomy (NCBI): domain Eukaryota; kingdom Metazoa; phylum Mollusca; class Cephalopoda; order Octopoda; family Octopodidae; genus Octopus; species Octopus bimaculoides. Next base: position 191,167,986 of record NC_142929.1, on the reverse strand, counting down.
ATTGTTGTTGTTGTTGTTCTTCTTCTCTTTCTTCTTTTTCTCTTTCTTATTCTTCTTCTACTCTTTCTTCTTCTTCTTCTTCTTCTTCTTCTTCTTCTTCTTCTTCTTCTTCTTCTTCTCCTTCTTTTTCTCCTCCTCCTCCTCCTCCTCCTCCTCCTCCTCCTCCGCGTCATCATCATCATCATCATCAACAACAACAAGAAGGTGGTGAACTGGCAGAATTGTTAGTGTGCTAGATGAAATGCTTCCCAATATTTCACTGGTCTTTACGTTCTGAGTTCAAATTCTGCAGAGGTCGACTTTGCCTTTCATCCTTTCCGGGTTGGTAAAACAGATACCAGTGATGCACTGGGGTCAATGTAATCAACTAAATCCCTTCCCCTAATTTGAGGTCTTGTGCTTCCAGTAGAAAGGACTATTATTATTATTATTATTATTATTATTATTATTGTTATTATTATTATTAAGGCAGAAGGCAGTGAGCTGGTAGAATCATTAGCACAGTGGGCAAAATGCTTAGCAGCATTTCATCTGTCTTTACATTCTGAGTTCAAATTCCACCGAGGTCAATTTTGTCTTTCATCCATTCGGGGTCAATAAATTAAGTACCAGTTACGCACTGGGGACCAATGTAATTGACTACACCCCTCCCAGTCTTGCACCTATAATAGAAAAGATTATTATTGTTATTACTATTATTATTATTATTATTATTATTATTATTATTATTATTATTATTAAAGGTGACGAGCTGGCAGAATTGTTAGGATGCTGGGAAAAATGCTTAGCGGCATTTTGTCCATTTTTATGTTCTGGGTTTAAATTACGCCAAGGTTAACATTGCCTTTCATCTTTTTGGGATCAATAAAATAAGTACCAGTCACGCTCTAGGGTTGATATAATCAACAAGACCCCTCTCCCAAAAAACTTCAGGTGTTGTGCCTATAATAGAAAGGATTGGTCACTCTCACCTTCTTTTGCTTTTCCCTCTGACCAGGTAACCAAGTATTACCTTTACATCAGCACACCTGTTTCTCACCTCTTTCTTGTACCTCGCTCTCTTTCTCTGGGTAGCCATGTCCCCCCTCTATAGCCAGACACCTATTTCTGCCTCTCTATTTCTCTGTTACGCTCCAATGTTCCATCATTTGATACTGGATCACCTTCTCTAACAGAAGCAGGTGTCTTTTGGAAAGACACCTGCTTCTCTTTCTCTGCCTCTTTGTGACACTAACATTTCATCGGGCACCTATGACAACAGGTATTGTTTTAGTCGTCTTCTTCTTCTTCTTCTTCTTCTTCTTACTATATGTTTGACTTTTGCTTTGCACTTATACAAGTTGGCTCCAAGTCGCACCCAGAGACCTCAAGAGACAACAAGTTAGACGTTCATGTTGGTGTTATGCCCAGGGTGTCATATATTTGGTTTTGTATTGCCAATTTCTATTTCAAGATCTTTATACTTGCTCAGTTTTTGGTAGATCTTGACAGATACGTTTATATCGATTGGGACAGCCATATCAATGAGGAGGAATGATTTTACTATCATTATTATTATTACCCCCACCTTAGTGAAGGCAGAGATATTGTTTTCAGTTGTGTTTGTTTGTTTGTCTGTCCATGGACAAGATATCTCAAGAACCGCTGGATGGATTCAGATGAAACTTTCAGGGATGTTTGGCCTCGTGACTGGCACAAACTGGTTAGATTTGGGGGTTGATCCAGTACCTTGTTTGTGAGAGCAGTCAAGTTTATTTCAGGTTTTCTCATTTTAAAAATCATCTCTGGCTAATCGTTGAGAGGACATTGGTGTTGCCTTGGCGGAGGTTTGTGCTCTGTGAGTGCTCTTGTTATTATTAATATTATTATCATTATTATTATTATTGAGGCAGGAAGCTGGCATGATTGTTAGCATGGTGGGGAAAATGCTTAGTGGCATTTCATTCATCTCTACATTCTGAGTTCAAAATCTAGTGGGGGTCAGTGTAATCCACTTCTCCCCCAAAAATCTGCTGACCTTTTGCCAAAATTTGAAACCATTATTATTATTATTATTAAAAGATTATGTCAAATTCTAATAACAATATAATTTCTCTTTCTATTCCTCTCTCTCTCTCTCTCTCTCTCTCTATCTATCTCTCTCTCTCTCTCTCTATCTCTCTCTCTCTCTCTCTCTCTCTCTCTCTCTCTCTCTCTTCCTGTCTTTCTCTCCCCTCTCTCTCCCTCTCCCCCTCTCCCCCTCCCCCTCTCCCCCCTCTTCCTTTCTCTCCGATGAAGCACATGAATATTCATGTTGCACCACACCAAGTCCTTTACCTTTGTTTAAGATTCACCTCTTAAACAATGCAGATCAAAACATGGTGGCTACTTTAAAATCCGTAAATTTTCTTACCTTTGTGGTTTGCAACAGTAGCAGAGTCAGTGGCGGCAACTCTGATATTAAAGAATGTAACATTGATACAAGTGTCAATAATCAGTAACCAAAGCCAGGTCAGCGCTCTGGAGACTTGCAACCAAAATATATGGAAGCACAGAGGATCTTGGCTGAGACACAAAGCTAGATATTTATGCTGTTCCTTCAATATTGCCTGCATTACAAATTGTGGATGATGTGCCGCCTGACTGGCTCTCGTGCTGGTGGCACGTAAAAAGCACCATTCAAGCATGGTCAATGCCAGTGCTACCTGACTGGCTCCTGTACCAGTGGCACGTAAAAAGCACCCACTACACTCTTGGAGTGGTTGGCGTTAGGAAGGGCATCTAGCTGTAGAAACATTGCCAGATCGGATTGGAGCCTGGTGCAGCCTCCTGGCTTGCCAGTCCTGAGTCAAACTGTCCAACTCATGCCAGCATGGAAAGCGGACATTAAACAACAATGATGATGATGATGATGATGCACAATAACAACTGAAACCAATATGACTTTCCTTAGAACAATTACAAAAATTAAATGCTAATTAAATTTTTCAAGCATGTGTGGATGAGTGCTTCCTGCCCACATGGTCCTGGGTTCAGTTCCACTACATGGTACCTTGGGCAAGTGTCTTTTACTATAGCCTTGAGCTAACCAAAACCTTGTGAGTGGATTTGGTAGATGGAAACTGAAAGAAGCCTGTCATGTGTGTGTCTTTGTGCCTGTGTTT